>NC_142807.1:1276111-1501111 GCF_049724085.1 Artemia sp. Qi Xiang Cuo
ACTTTCTTGATTTTTCAAAGTTCATTTCGAATTTCTTTCGTTGAAATGCAAGAGTTGGAATATTTCAATAGTGTTTGGTTGCGGTTTACTTTGTCACAGTTACATTTTCTTGATTTTTCAAAGTTCATTTTGAATTTCTTTCGTTGAAATGCAAGAGTTGGAATATTTCAGTAGTGTTTGGTTATGGTTTACCTTGTCACAGTTACATTTTCTTGATTGTTCAAAGTTCATTTTGAATTTCATTCCTTGAAATGCAAGAGTTGTAATATTTCAGTAGTTTTTTGTTACAGTTTACACAGTCACAGTCAAATTCCCTTAAATTCTCAAAGCTCATTTGAATTTATAAAGTGGAAAAGAAAGAGTTTGACTATATAAGCTTTGTGTTGTTGCGCTTCAAATTATAATAGTAGCGTTCCATTATATTTTATATTTTCTTTTTGATTTTATGAAGATTTGATGCACGAGTTGGAATATTTAAATAGTGTGTGGTTGCGGTTTACCATGTCACAGTTACATTCCCTTAATTTTTCAAAGTTCATTTTGAATTTCTTTCGTTGAAATGCAAGAGTTGGAATCTTTCATGAGTGTTTGATTGTGGATTCACTTTTCTCTGTTCAATTCTCCTGATTTTTCAAAGGTTATTTGGAGAATTAAACGTTGAAATGAAGGAGTTGTAATATTTTACTTGTGTTTGGTTGTGGTTTACCTTTTAAATCGTACATTCTCTTGATTTTTCTAAGTTTATTTTGGATTTTTTTCGTTTACTTGAACTAGTCGTAATTTTTAAGTAGTCTTTGGCTATGGTTTACCTTGTCACAGTTACATTTTCATGATTTTTGAAAGTTTATTTTGAATTACTTTCGTTGAAATGCAAGAGTGGTTATATTTCAGGATTGTTTTGTTGCTGTTTACCTTGTCACATCTAAATTTTCTTGATTCTTCAAAGTTCTTTTTGAATTTCATTCGTTGAAATGCACGAGTTGGTCTATTTAAGTAGTGTGTGGGTGTTGTTTACCGTGTCACAGTTACATTTTCTTGATTTTTCAAAGTTCATTTTGAATTTCTTTCGTTGAAATGCAAGAGTTGGAATATTTCAGTAGTGTTTTGTTTTGCTTTACCTTGTCACAGTTACATTATCTTTATTTTTAAAAGTTCATTTTTAATTTCTTTCATTGAAATGCAAGAGTTGGAATATTTCAGTAGTGTTTTGGTGTTGTTTTACTTGTCAAAGTTACATTTTCTTGATTTTTAAAAGTTCTTATGGAATTTCATTAGTTGTAATTAAAAAGTTTGAATATTTCAGTAGTGTTTGGATGTGGTTTACATTGTTACATTTACATTTTCATGATTGTTCAAAGTTCTTTTTGAATTTCTTTCTTTGAAATGTAAGAGTTGGAATATTTCAGTTGTGTTTGATTGTGGTTTAGCTTGTCACAGTTACATTTTCTTGATTCTTCAAAGTTCATTTTGAATTTCATTCTTTGAAATGCAAGAGTTGGAATATTTCAGTAGTGTTTGGTTGTGGTTTACCTTGTCATAGCTACATTTTCATGATTTTTCAAAGTTCATTTTGAATTTCTTTCGTTGATATGTATCAGTTGATATATTTAAGCAGGATTAGGTTGTGGTTTAACTTGTAATAGTTACATTTTATTGATTAGTCAAACTTATTTTTGAATTCATTTCGTTGAAATTCAAGAGTTGTAATATTTCATTAGCGTTTGATTGTGGTTTACCTTTTCAGAGTTACATTTTCTTGATTTTTCAAAGTTCATTTTGAATTTCTTTCGTTGAAATGCAAGAGATGGAATATTTCAGTAGAGTTTGGTTGTGGTTTAAATTGTCACAGTTACATTTTCTTGATTTTTAAAATTTCATTTTGAATTTATTTAGTTGAAATGCAAGAGTTGGAATATTTCAGTAGTGTTTGGTTGTGGTTTACCTTGTCACATTTTCATTCTTTTGATCATCCAATGTATATTTTGAGTTTCTAATATCTAAAAGCGAGAATTTTAATCTTATCGAAGTTGTCGGGCGGTGATTAACTATTAAAAGTTACATTTTCTTGAATTAAAAATTAAAATTTTTATTTTAATACGTTTTATATCTATTTTTTTTAAAGTTAAGATTTGGTAGGTTGTGGTTTACCTTGTCAAAGTTACATTTTCTTGATTTTTCAAAGTTCATTTTGAATTTCTTTATTTGAAAAGCAAGAGTTGGAATATTTAAGTAGTGTTTGGCTGTGGTTTACCTTGTCAAAGTTACATTTTCTTGATTTTTCAAAGTTCGTTTTGAATTTCTTTCGTTGAAATGCAAGAGTTGGAATATTTCAGTAGTGTTTGGCTGTGGTTTAACTTGTCAAAGTTACTTTCTCTTGATTTTATAAAGTTCATTTTGAATTGCTTTTGTTGACATGCACGAGTTGGATTAGTTCAGTAGTGTTTGCTTGTGGTTTACCTTGTCACAGTTAGATTTTCTTTATTTTTAATAGTTAATTTTGAATTTTTTTCTTTGAAATGCAAGAGTTGGAATATTTCAGTATTGTTTGGTCGTGGTTTAACTTGCAACAGTTAAATTTTAGTGATTTTTCAAAGTTCATTTTTAATTTCTTTCTTTGAAATTAAAGAGTTTGAATATTTCAGTAGTGTTTGGTTGTGTTTTACCTTGTCATAGTTACATTTTTTTCATTTTTCAGAGATCATTTTGAATTTCTTTCGTTGAAAAGCAAGAGTTTGAGTATTTCAGTAGTGTTTGCTTATGGTTTACCTTGTCAAAGTTAAATTTAATTAATTTTTAAAATTTCATTTGAATTTCTTTCGTTGAAATGCAAGAGTTGGAATATTTCAGTAGTGTTTGGTTGTGGTTTACCTTGTCACAGTTACATTTTCTTGATTTTTCAAAGTTCATTTTGAATTTCTTTTGTTGAAATTCAAGAGTTTGAAGATTTCAGTAGTTTTTGGTTATGGTTTACCTTGTCACAGTTCCATTTTCTTGATTTTTCAAAGTTCATTCTGAATTTCTTTCTTTGAAATGCAAGATTTAAAATATTTCAGTAGTGTATGGTTTTGATATACCTTGTCACAGTTACATTTTCTTGATTTTTCAATGTTCATTTTGAATTTCTTTCGTTGAAATGCAAGAGTTGGAATATTTCAATAGTGTTTGGTTCTGGTATACCTTGTCACAGTTACATTATCTCGATTTTTCAAAGTTCATTTTGAATTTCTTTCGTTGAAATGCAAGAGTTGGAATATTTCAAAAGTTTTTGGTTGTGGTATACCTTGTCACAGTTACATTTTCTTGAGTTTTCAATGTTCATTTTGAATTTCATTCGTTGAAATGCAACAGTTGGAATAGTCCATTAGTGTTTTGTTGTGTTTTATCTTGTCACACTTACATTTTCATGATTCTTAAAAGTTCATTTTGAATTTCTATCGTTGAAATGCAAGAGTTGGAATATTTCAGAAGTGTTTGGTTGTGGTTTACCTTGTCACAGTTACATTTTCATGATTTTTCAAAGTTCATTTTGAATTTCTTTCTTTGAAATGCAAGAGTTGGACTATTTCAGCAGAGTGTTGTTAGGTAGGCACGTGTATCAGGTCCTTTGACGAGATTGTTCAAAGCTCATTTTGATGTTCTTTTATTGTAGATGATTAGCTAGACTATGTCACGAGTTTATTGTTGTGGTTTTACCTTATCACAGGCAATTCCCTGTGATTTTTCATATATTATTTCGAATTTACTTTATTGAAATGAAAGAGTTGGACTATTTAAGTAGTGTTTGGTTGTGGTTTACCTTGTCACAGTTACATTTTCTTGATTTTTCAAAGTTCATTTTGAATTTCTTTCTTTGAAAATCAAGAGTTTTAATATTTCATTAGTGTATGGTTGTGGTTTACCTTGTCAAAGTTACATTTTCTTGATTTTTCAAAGTTCATTTTGAATTTCCTTTGTTGAAATGCAAGAGTTGGAATATTTCAGTAGTGTTTGGTTGTGGTTTACATTGTCACAGTTACATTTTCATGATTTTTCAAAGTTCATTTTGAAAGTCTTTCGTTTAAAAGCAAGAGTTGGAATTTTTAATTATTGTTTGCTTGTTATACCTTGTCACATTTACATTTTCTTTATTTTTAAAAGTTAATTTTAATTTATTTAGTTGAAATGCAAGAGTTGGATTATTTCAGTAGTGTATGTTTATGGTTTACCTTGTCACAGTTAAATTCTGTTTATTTTTCAAATTTAATTTTGAATATATTTAGTTGAAATGCAATAGTTGGACTATTTCAGTAGTGTTTGGTTGTGGTTTACCGAGTCACAGTTAAATTTTAGTGATTTTTCAAAGTTCATTTTGAATTTCTTTCTTTGAAATTCAATAGTTGGAATATCTCCGTAGTGTTTGGTCGTAGTTTACCAAGTCACAGTTACATTTTCGTGATTTTTCAAAGTTCATTTTGAATTTCTTTCATTTAAATGCAAGAGTTGGAATATTTCAGTATTGTTTAGTTGTGGTTTACATTGTCACAGTTACATTTTCATGATTTTTCAAAGATCATTTTGAATTTCTTTTATTTAAAAGAAAGAGTTGTGATATTTCAGTAGTTTTTGCTTATGGTTTACCTTTACAAAGTTAAATTTTATTGTATTTTACAAAGTTCAATTTAATTTATTTAGTTGAAATACAAGAGTTGGAATATTTCAGTAGTGTTTGGTTAAGGTTTACCTTGTCACAGTTACATTTTCTTGATTTTTCAAATCTAATTTGATTTTCTTTCGATGAAATGAAAGAGTTGGAATATTTCAGTAGTTTTTGTTTTTGTTTTACCTTTTAACAGTTAAATTGGATTGATTTTTCAAATTAATTTTGAATTTCTAACCTTGAAAAGCAAAAGTTGGAATATTTCAGTAGTGTTTGGTTGTCGTTTATCATATCACAGTTACATTTTATTGATTTTTCAAACTTCATTTGAATTTCTTTCGTTGAAATGCAAGAGTTGGAATATTTCAGTAGTGTCTGGTTGTGGTTTACCTTTGTCACAGTTACATTTTCTTGATTTTTCAAAGTTCATTTTGAATTTCTTTCGTTGAAATGCAAGAGTTGGAATATTTCACTAGTGTTTGGTTGTGGTTTACCTTGTCACATTTACACACATGTATACACATGTACACACATGTGCTTATCATGAGTGCTAATGATAAGTTAACCTAACCTTTTCCGGTGAGTATGGTTAGGTTAGACTAGATTAAGTTAGGTTAGATTAGGTTAGGTTAGCCTACATATGCATCACTTAGGTTAGCTTAGGTTAGGTGAGAGACATGCGAAAAGTTAGGTGTATGATTAGGTTAGGTTAGGTTAGATTAAGTTAGGTTAGGTTAAGTTAGGTTAGGCTAGGTTAGCCGACGTACGCGCGCGTACGTAGGCGAACCTAGCCTCTCCGATCTTAACCGCACCGAGCCTAATATAACCGATGCAAACCTAATCCAACACCTAACATTTCACATGTCTCTCACCTAACCTAAGCTAACCTAAGTGATGCGTATGTAGGCTAACCTAACCTAATCTAACCTAACTTAATCTAGTCTAACCTAACCATACTCACCGGAAAAGTTTAGGGTAACTTACCATTAGCACTCTTGATAACGACATTTGTGTACATGTGTATACATGTGTGTAAATTTGGCAAGGTAAACCATAACCAAACACTACTGAAATATTCTAACTCTTGCATTTCAACGAAAGAAATTCAAAATGAATTTTGAAAAATCACGAAAATTTAACTGTGACAAAGGTAAACCACAACCAGACACTACTTAAATATTCCAACTCTTGCATTTCAACGAAAGAAATTCAAATTAAGTTTGAAAAATCAAGAAAATGTAACTGTGACATGGTAAACGACAACCAAACACTACTGAAATATTCCAACTTTTGCATTTCAACGATAGAAGTTCAATATGAATTTGAAAAAATCAAGAAAATGTAACTGTGATAAGGTAAACCATAACCAAACACTACTGAAATATTCCAACTCTTGCATTTCAACGAAAGAAATTCAAAATGAACTTTGAAAAATCAAGAAAATGTAACTGTGACACGGTAAAACACAAGCAAACACTAATGAAATATTCCAACTCTTGAATTTCAACGAAAGAAATTAAAATGAACTTTGAAAAATCAAGAAAATGTAACTGTGACAAGTTAAACCATAATCAAACATTACTTAAATATTCCAACTCTTGCTTTTCAATAAAATAAATTCAAAATGATCTTTGAAAAATCATGAAAATGTAACTGTGACAAGGTAAACCAAAACTAAACAATACTGAAATATTCCAACTCTTGCTTTTCAATGAAAGAAATTCAAAATGATCTTTGAAAAATCACGAAAATGTAACTGTGACTTGGTAAACTACGACCAAACACTGCGGAGATTCTGAAACTCTTTCATTTCAACTAAAGAAAGTCAAAATGAACTTTGAAAAATCAAGAAACTGTAACTGTGACAAGGTAAGCCACACCCAAACACTACTGAAATATTCCAACTCTAGAATGTAAAGTAAAGAAATTAGAAATGTAAATTGAAAAATATAGAGAATGTAAATTTGACAAGGTAAACCAAAACCCGACACTACTGAAATATTCCAAATCTTGCTTTTCAACGAATTAAATTCAAATCAAGCTTTGAAAAATAAAGAAAATTTAACTGTGAAAAGGTAAAACATAAGCAAACACTACTGAAATATTCCAATTCTTTAATTTCAACAAAAGAAATTCCAAATTAATTTTTAAAAATAAAGAAAATGTAAATTTGACAAGTTCAACCACAACCAAACACTACTGAAATATGCAAACTTTTGCATTTCAACGAAAGAAATTCAAAATGAACTTTGAAAAATCAAGAGAATGTAACTGTGACAAGGTAAACCATAAGCTAACACTATTGAAATATTCCAAATCTTGCTTTTCAATGAAAGAAATTCCAAATGAACTTTGAAAAATCAAGAAAATGTAACTGTGACAAGGTAAACCACGACAAAACACTACTGAAATATTCCAACTCTTGCATTTCAACGAAAGAAATATAAAAAGAACTATTAAATATAAAGAGAAAGTAACTTTGACAAGGTAAACCACAACCAAACACTGCTCAAATATTCCAACTCTTGCATTTCAACGAAAGAAATTCAAAATGAACTTTGAAAAATCATGAAAATGTAACTGTGACAAGTTAAACCACAACCAAACACTTCTGAAATATTCCAACTCTTGCATTTCAACTAAAGAAATTCAAAAAGAACTTTGAAAAATAATGAAAATGTAACTGTGACAAGGTAAACCACAACCAAACACTACTGGAATATTCAAACTCTTGAATTTCAACGAATGAAATTCAAACTGAACTTTGAAAAATAAAGAAAATGTAAATCTGACATGGTAAACCATAATCATACGCTACTGAAATATTCAAACTCGTGCATTTCAACGTAAGAAATTCAAAATTAACATTGAAAAATCAAGAAAATATAAATGTGGCAATGAAAACCATAACAATACAATTCTGAAATAGTCCATTACGTGCATTTAAACGTAAGAACATATACAATAAAAATTAAATATAACTATAAAGTACCAGTTACAATTTCGACAAAAAAAAAAAGCTAATGAAGTTTTCCAAATCTTGATTTACATAGAAGTATATACAAAATGAAGTTTGAAAAATCACGAAAATGTAACTTTGACAAGTTATACCACAACCAAACACTACTGAAATATTCCAACTCTTGCATTTCAACGAAAGAAATTCAAATGAACTTTGAAAAATCATGAAAATGTAACTTTGACAAGGTAAACCATAAGCAAACACTACTGAAATAGTCCAACTCTTGCTTTTCAACGAAAGAAATTCATAATGATATTTGAAAAATCAAGAAAATTTAACTGTGACAAGGTAAACCACAACCAAACACTTCTGAAATATTCAAACTCTTTCTTTTCAACAATATAAATTCAAAATTAACTATAAAAAATCACTAAAATGTAACTGTGACAAGGTAAACCACAACAAAACACTACTGATATATTCCAACTCTTGCATTTCAAATAAAGAAATTAAAAATTAAATTTTAAAAATCAATAAAATGTAACTGTGACAGGGAAAACAACAAGAAAAAACTACTGAAATATTCCAACTCTTGCATTTCAACAAAATGAATTAAAAATTAACTTTAAAAAATCAAGAAAATTTAACTTTGACAAGGTAAACCTCAGCCAAACACTACTGAAATAATCCAACTCTTGCATTTCAACGAAAGAAATTCAAAACGAACTTTAAAAAATCAAGAAAATGTAACTTTTACAAGGTAAACCACAGCCAAACACTACTGAAATAATCCAACTCTTTCTTTTCAACGAAAGAAATTCAAATTGAACTTTGAAAAATCAAGAAAATGTAACTATGACAAGGTAAACCACAACCAAACACTACCGAAATATTCCAACTCTTGCATTTCAACTAAAGAAATTCAAAATGAACTTTGAAAAATCAAGAAAATGTAACTTTGACAAGTTAAACCACAACCAAACACTACTGAAATATTCCAACTCTTGCATTTCAACGAAAAAAATTCAAAATGAACTTTGAAAAATCAAGAAAATGTAACTTTCCATAGGTAAAACAAAACCAAACACTACTTATAGAGTCATAATATTTCATTTCAATTATATAAATTCTATATGACCTTTGAAATATAAAGATAATGTAACTGTGACAAGGTAAACCACAACCAAACACTACTGAAATATTCCAACTCTTGCATTTCAACGAAACAAATTCAAAATGAACTTTGAAGCATCAAGAAAATGTAACTGTGACAAGGTAAACCACAACCAAACACTACTGAAATATTAAATCTCTTGCATTTCAAATAATTAAATTCATAATGAAATATTAAAAATAAATATAATTTTTATGTGCAAATTTAAAAAACAAAATATAACTAATTAAATATTCCAACTATAGAATTTAAACTTATGAAATTCAATATGAAATTTGAAAATTCAAGAAAATGTAACTATGACAAGGTAAACCACGATCAAACACTATTGAAATATTCCAACTCTTGCATTTCAACGAAAGAAATTCATAATGAACTTTGAAGAATCAAGAAAATGTAACTGTGACAAGGTAAACTACAACCAAACACTGCTGAAATATTTCAACTCTTGCATTTCAACGAAAGAAATTCAAAATGAACTTGGAAAAATCAAGAAAATGTAACTCTGACAAGGTAAACCACGACCAAACACCACTGAAATATTCCAACTATTGCATTTCAACGAAAGATATTCAAAATGAACTTTGAAGAATCAAGAAAATGTAACTGTGACAATCTAAACCACAACCAAACACTACTGAAATATTACAACTCTTACATTTCAACGAAAGAAATTAAAAATGAACTTTGAACTATCATTAAAATGTAACTTTGACAATGTAAACCACATCCAAACACTACTGAAATATTCCCACTATTGCATTTCTATGAAAGAAATTCAAAATGAACTTTGAAAAATCAAGAAGATGTAACTGTGACAAGGTAAACCACTTGAAAACGCTACTGAAATATTCCAGCTCTTGTATTTCAACGAAAGAAATTTAAAATGAACTTTGAAAAATCAAGAAAATGTAACTGTGACATGGTAAACCATAACCATACACTACTGAAATATTCCAACTCTTGCATTTCAATGAAATAAATTCAAAATGAACTTTGAAAAATCATTTAAATGTAACTGTGACACGGTAAACCACACCCACCCCCAACTTAAATATTTCATCACTATAATTTCAATGAAATAAATTCAAAATTAACAGTTAAGACTCAATAAAATTTAGATGTGACCAGGTCGAGAGCAGTAAAAAACAACAGAAATATTCCCCCACATGTATATCGACAAAAGAAATAAACTTGAAACTATGAAAAATCATGAAAAAGTAACCGTGACAAGGTAAACCACAACCATACACTACTGAAATATTCAAACTCTTGAATTTGAAAGAAAGAAATCAAAAATAAACTTTGAAAAATCAGGAAAATTTAACTGTGACATTGTAAACCACAACGAAACACTTGTGAAATATTCCAACTATTGCATTTAAACGTGAGAAATCCAGAATGAACTTTGAAAAATCATGAGAATGTAACTGTGACAAGGTAAACCGCAACCAAACACTACTGAAATATTCCAACTCTTGCATTTCAACGAAATAAATTCAAAATGAACTTTGAAAAATAATGAGAATGTAACTGTGACAAGTTAAACCACAACCAAACACTATTGAAATATTTCAACTCTTGCATTTCAAAGAAATAAATTCAAAATTAACTTTGAAAAATTAAGTTAATGTAACTGTGACAAGGTAAACTACAACAACACACTACTGAAATATTCCAACTCTTGCATTTCAACGAAAGAAATTCAAAATGAACTTTGAAAAATTAAGGGGATGTAACTGTGACAGGGTAAACTATAACAACAAACTACTGAAATATTCCAACTCTTGCATTTCAATGAAAGAAATTCAAAATGAACTTTGAAAAATCAAGAAAATGTAACTCTAACAAGGTAAACCATGACCATACACTACTGAAATATTCCAACTCTTGCATTTCAACGAAAGAAATTCAAAATGAACTTTGAAAAATCATGAATATGTAACTGTGACAAGGTGAACCACGACCAAACACTAGTGAAATATTCCAACTCTTGCTTTTCAATGAAAGAAATTCAAAATGAACTTTGAAAAATTAGGAAAATGTAACTGTGACAAGGTAAACAGCAACCAAACACTACTGAAATATTCCAACTCTTGCATTTCAATGAAAGAAATTCAAAATCAACTTTGAAAAATGAAGGGAATGTAACTGTGACATTTTAAACTACAATAACACACTACTGAAATATTACAACTATTGAATTTCAACGAAAGAAATTCAAAATTAACTTTGAAAAATCAAGAAAATGTAACTGTGACAAGGTAAACCACGACCAAACACTACTGAAATATTCCAACTCTTGTATTTCAATGAAAGAAATTCAAAAATTCAAAATGAACTATGAAAAATGAAGTGAATGTAACTGTGACATGTTAAACTACAATAACAAACTACTGAAATATTCCAACTCTTGAATTTCAACGAAAGAAATTCAAAATGAAATTTGAAAAATCAAGAAAATGTAACTGTAACAAGGTAAACCATTACAAAACACTACTGAAATATTCCAACTCTTGCATTTCAATGAAAGAAATTCAAAATGAACTTTGAAAAATCAAGAAGATGTAACTGTGACAAGGTAAACCGCAACCAAACACTACTGAAATATTCCAACTCTTGCATTTTAACGAAAGAAATTCGAAATGAACTTTGAAAAATCAGGAATATGTAACTGTGAAAAGTTAAACCACAACCAAACCCTAGTGATATATTCCATAACTTTAAAGTAATCTATTTAAAGAAAACATGAGCAGATATAAAACGAGGGAATTTATCTTCGTAGGTTTAATCTAACCCCGCGCTATCCTGATATTGATCAGCTATTTTTAATCAATGACTGAGATTCAAACTGGAAAATGAAAAATAAATCGATATTAACAGTGACAATTGCCCCCACAAGAAAACAAAACAGAACAATTAAAGATCTAGCATTTCAAAGAAAGAAAATCAAAAATTCAAAATGAACTATGAAAAATTAAGGGAATGTAACTGTGACATGGTAAACCGCAACCAAACACTACTGAAATATTCCAACTCTTGCATTTCAACGAAAGAAATTCAAAATGGACTTTGAAAAATTAAGTGACTGTAACTGTTACAAGGGACACTACAATATAACCCTAGTGAAATATTCCAAATCTAGCTTTTCAACGAAAGAAATTAAAAATGAACTTTGAAAAATCAAGAAAATGTAACTTTGATAATTAAAACCACCACCAAACGATACTTAAATATTCAAACTATTTAATTTCAATTTAAGAAATTCAAAATAAACTTTGAAAAAATCAGACCTTTGGAGGGGGGAGGGGCCGGGGGAGGGGGTCGTTCTGTGTCTCAATGCACAAAAAAAAGTATAAAAAATGGGGAGGGAATGGGAGGGGGAGGGGAGGGGAGGAGGAGGTGGGAGGAGGAGGAGGTGGGAGGAGGAGGGAGGAGGGGGAGGTGGGAGGAGGAGGAGGAGGAGGAGGAGGAGGAGGAGGAGGTGGGAGGAGGAGGAGGAGGAAGGAGGAGGAGGAGGAGGGGCGGGGGAGGGCCTTTGGGGCACAGGGACGGCCTTTGGGGCACAGGGAGGGCCTTTGGGTGCCTGGGGGACATTTGGGGACCGGTGGATGGCCTTTGGGACCCCGTTGGACCTTTGGGAGCTCGATGGGCCTTTGGGGGGCCCGGGGATGGCATTTGGGGGTCTGGGTGGGCCTTTGGGGCGCTGGTGGCCCTTTGGGAGCTTGGGGGGCCCTTGAGTGTCCGGGGGGGCAGTTGGAGGCCTGGAGGACATTTTGGGGACCGGTGGAGGGCCTTTGGGAGCTTGGGGGGCCTTTGAGGACCGGGGGTTCCTTCGGGGTTGGGGTAGGAGGATTGGAACCCTTTGGGGTTGGGTTAGAGGACCTCACAACACTGTTCAAATGAAACTTGTGTATTATAACGACCACAGAGTTTCACCATTAAATTCTCTTCTAAAATCTTTCCTAAAATCATCTTTTAAAATGTCTCTAACCGCTACGCCGAAATAGTTCCATAACCTGTCTAAAACGGTTTCGCCCAAATAATCCCTAAACGTAAATTCAGCATGTTCCTTTGTTATTGGCATCTCTGCGCTAAAACATTTCAAATTAATATGAAACCTTTTCGCGCGCTAAAACAATTCATCGCTAAGATGTTTCTTGCCTAATTGTTTCCATGGCCTTTGGTTATTAATATCCTTTGGAGTTCGACCAAAAGAGTTGTTTCCGAGGCAAAGACATTAATGATTTGGATCTATTCCTGGAGAATCGTTTCTAGGCGAAAATTTTTAAAGTCTGACAGATGATGTCATTGATTGATTGATCTGTCAAGAAAGGGACATTAATTTGTTGTTTCTAAGGGGAATTATTGATTCACGATAGGTGAATTGAGGTCGACAGCACAGGTGTTCCAAGGTCGATGTTGTTGTAAGTGCACGCTCTCAGCGAATGTCAAGGTCGATGTTGTTGTTGTGAAATTTAGGTCATTGACCCCATTACGTAATCTTTCTCCCTATGGACTCTATGACCATATTAGGACCCCCGTCAGCATTAAAAATGCTTCACGAACCACGTGGTTCGTACGGGACTCAATAAGGCATCTCTACTAAAGGGGCTGTCCCCTCCTCAATGCCTCGCTCTTTACGCTAAAGTTTTTTATTGTTTTAAAAAATAAAGTTGTGAGACAGAGTCAAACTTTAGCGTAAAGAGCGAGGCGTTGAGGAGGGGACAGCCCCTTTCATATACGGAATAATTTCTGTTCGTTTTAAGTTTTAATGTCGCTCCTTACTTTCAGTTTAATAAACTTGTTTTTTTTATTTAATTTCTGATCGTTTTTTAGTTAATGCAGCTTTTATTTGCATAAAAATTTTAATTTTCTTTTGCTAAATGGATGTCTTTACAAATTAACTCACGTAACTAACTTCTATATTCGTATATTTTTCTTCTGGCAAAAAATACAAAGTTGCAGATTTTTGCAGATATGAGCTTGAAACCTATGTAATAGGGTTTTCTGATACGCTGAATTCTGACGGTGTGATTTTCATTAAAATTCTTTCACTTGTAGGGGATGTTTCCCCCCTCGTTAAAAAATCGAGTAAATTTTCTCAGGCCTGTAGCCTTTGATGAGTAATACTAAAATTAATAAAATTTATATATTTAGGATCAGCATTATAAACACATTTTTTTGATACATTTATTGACATAAAAATTCCGTTTTTAAAAGTTTCGCTTTCTATTGAGCCGTATTGTTTGTTTGCTTAATGTTTTTTTTATTACGTATATGTTATTACGTATATGAAGGGGTTGTCCCCTTAGTCAATACCACGCTCTTTACGCTAAAAGTTAAAAAAAATTGTGATTCACAAACCCCTGAATCACAAAGGCCGTTTAATTAGAATAGATAGCTCTTTTGAAAGCACTAAGAAAAACTGTAGCGTAAAGAGCGAGGTATTGACTTGGGGGAGAACCCCCTCATATACGTTATAATTTCTGTTCGTTTTAAGTTCTAATATTCCTTCTTACATTTCAGTTGAAAAAACTTGTTTTTTTTATTTAATTTCTGATCGTCTAATGATCGATTTAATTTCTAATGCTTGGCAATCCGGCGCCCCCTTCATAGAAATGTCTCTTACCCCAAAGAAACATCCTCCACGGAAATATTCTCCAGAGTAACCCCCTCCTCTAGCCCCCCCCAGAAAAAATCCTTCCTGAAAATGGTTGTATACTTCCCAATAACCAATAAATAATGCTTGCAATTCCGGCGCCCCCTTCATTGAAATTTCACTTCCACAAATAAAACTGCCATAATGAACATATCCTCCAACATAACCACCTACCCACCCATCCAAACCACTCCCAGAAAAAAAACCACCTGAAAACTTCTGTATACTTCCCAATAACCAATACTATATGTTAACATTGGGTAAAGTTCATAACTTTTAGCCCTCCCTCTGGGAACTTGGGGGGAGTAAGTCACCCTAACAGACATATTTATCATATATTCGACCATGCTGAACAAAATGGCTGTCTCAAAATTTTTATCGGGTGACTTTGGGAAAAAAATAAGCGTGGGAGGGGGCCTAGTTGCCCTCCATTTTTTTTAGTCACTTAAAAAGGGCACTAGAACTTTTAATTTCCGTTCCAATGAGCCCTCCCACGATATTCTAGGACCACTGGGTCGATACGATCACCCCTGGGAAAAAAAAACAAATAAACACGCATCCTTGATCTTTCTTCTGGCAAAAAATGTAAAATTCCGCATTTTTGTAGATAGGAGCTTGAAAACTCTACAGTAGGGTTCTCTGCTACGCTGAATATGATGGTGTGATTTTCATTAAGGTTCTATAATTTTTAGAGGGTCTTTCCCTCTTTTTTTGAAAATCAGCCAAATTTTCTCAGGCGCGTAACTTTTGCTGGGTAGTACTAAACTTGATGAAAGTTATATATTTGAAATCAGCATTGAAATCTGATTCTTTTGATATATCTATTGGTATCAAAAACGCTTTCTAGAGTTTCGGTTACCATTGAGCCGGGTCGCTCCTTACTTACAGTTCGTTACCACGAACTGTTTGAAATAGAGGGTATACTGTTGGAGCTACTAGTCCCTCAAGAGGTTATTACGCGCACTGGGTCTTACGCAATACTATTGTGAGCTTGTATGGTACAGTACACCTGTTTATTAGGCTTGCACGATATGATCTCATGGTCCGCTAGTCAAGTGGAGCCCTCTAGGTAACAGGGAATGTTTAATTTTGTTGAGGATGACGAGATCTTGCATAACTTCGTAGATTTATTGGGAATCACGTAATCTTGCCTGATTTGTTTCTTCGGTGGTCCTTGGGGAATCCCCGCTTGTAACTGAGCAGGGCACACACGTGAGTTTTAAATAATGATGGCGCACACATGGAATGTTACGTAATGAAAGTGTACTCGTGAGGTATCACGTAATGACGAGGCACACATGGGATGTTAGGTAATACCTTAAGAGATTTTTTTCTTCAATAATTTTTTTTCTACAAGATTTTCCTTTCTTTCAACGAGTTTTATTCCTCAGTGAACCTCTATAATCTAAAGGTTTTCACCCACTTTAAGATTTGACAGAGATTTCCCCCCAATGTAATTGGGTCATAGACAGCTGGCCTTCTAAGAAAGCCTTCATAATATTTTGAGTCAGAAAATACTTCTAATGGAACCCTTACAAGAAATCTATGGATCGCATGTTTCCTATGTCTGAAATAATTTACTTGCGGGAGAGAAATTTGATTACTGGAAATTGGTTTCATTTGACATGCACCTGCTTGTTACAGTGTTACAATGTTTTAACGTGACCTAGAAAGGTTAAGTTAGGTATCGAATCAGTGAGATGTTACACAGCCTTGGCCTTAGGCACTTCATTACGTAAATGATTACGTACTGAAGATTCATCGTGGAACAAGAAATCTAAAAGACACAGACTTTTTATTGTAAATACAAATTTTATTAATATTCAAAAAGACATTATAAAATTATGAAATCACAGAAAAAAGCAATTAAAACTCAATAAACGGAAAAACAAAACACGAAAACGCTTATAAAGGATAAAATATAAGCAAAAAAGCAAGAATTAAAGAAACAAGGGGACTCTAGAAACCAATTCCACGGGGGTGTTGTTATTAGAGGTAAATTTAAGCCATATTAATAGATATTTTTGAGAGCTTTTAATGAAAATGCCTTGTTTCTTTTAGCCAAGACTATGCATTCCTGGCTGTAAAGTGCACATTTGAATAATATTTTTCTTCATATTTCTCATAGTCTCTAGAAGTAAATTTTTAAGCCACACGAAGATATATTTTGACAGATTTTAATGAACATTCCCCGTTTCTTTGACTGGGTGTTAGATTTCAGTCCGCCGTGTGCTGAAAAATTCTTTTAACACCCCTAAACCTTAACCTTAAGCTGTGGAACGTGTTATTCCAAGGCAATTCCATTCACCATGGCAAACTATAGATGGCAAACGGCACCCTCTTGTATCCTTCATCATTCCGAAAGAATTATTAATATTTTTGTATGATGAAAATATGCTTTAAATCCATTGATTTGTGTTTTAGCAATCCACACCCAATAAGACATCCCCACCATTTCATGGTATTGTAATTTAGTTGACTCTGTCGAAAAGCATATTCCTTCAAAGCGGATCCAGGTGTCCAGTAAGGACAAACCTTGGTTCAACGCCCAGTGTAAGAAGACAATCCGAGCAAAGCAAAAGGCACACAAGCGATGGCTACTTTCGAAGAGCGAAGAGGACAGAATTGCATTCATAAATGCGCGCAAAGATGCAGTTCGAGCGATTCGGCAGTCGCGGGTTCAATATAAGGAGAAATTCGCCACCAAACTTCAACTTGCTTCGGCAAAGAGTTGGTGGAAAATTGTCAAGAAGGCTTTACCGTCGTCCAAGGGGACCGCGATTCCTTCTCTCCAGAGTAACGGGACAGTGGTACAAGATCAATAGGCGAAGGCTGAAGCTCTTGCTAATGCTTTTGCCGAATTCTCGAATCTAGACGATGACGGTAGAGAAGTGCCAAAATTCTTCGACCGAACCGACACTGTCCTGGAACGCGTGAATTTTTCTGCTCCCAAGAACCTTCGCCTTCTGCAACATCTGGATGTGACAAAAGCCACGGGTCCTGACAAAATACCAAATTTTGTCCTCAAATCCTGCAGTGCCGAACTAGCTGGACCCTTGTCATTGCTTTTCCGGCTGTGCTTTTGCTCCGGAACCTTCCCACGAACATGGAAGTCCGCCCATGTTATACCCACTCTAAGGCCAGAAGGCGATCTAACGAACGTGGGCTCCTACAGGCTTATTAGCCTTCTCTCCTGTGTTGGCAAAGTCTACGTGAGCTTGGAAGTTTACACCACTTTGGCACAAACATCCCGCCCTATGGCACCCTTTGGCCTGCAATATCCCACCTCAGGCATTTTCAACCTTTTTTCAACAAAAATAAGCTCATAAAGTAAAATTGGCCATTGTTCTTTTTAACTGCGGAAACTGTCCATTTCAATATTGAATTGTGCTGCTCCTTGGCATTCCACGTCCCCTTCCCCTTATTTCCTGCAATTTTGTAAAAAATCCCCTTTTTTCTTAAAAAGAAGATAGAATTTAAAACTTTTTCTTGAATAAGCCCTTTCCTTATTCCCACAACATGTAGAAATCAAATCAATAACCATCTAGTATTGCGCAAGAACAATCTAGTATGATATGATATTGCCCAAAAATATAGTACAATTCAAAAAGTTCAAACATAATCCAAAATAATTTATACAAAATAAAAATAATGCTTACGAAATACAAAAAGACTTTGAACAATTCTTATATAGTTCTATGACAATGAAAAATAGTTGGCGTGGGAAAAAAAATACTTGCTACAAAACACAAAAATTATAACAACATCCCAAATATTTCTTTTAATATACAAAAAAAAGTTCCAACATAATCCAAGTAATTCCCACAAAACAGAAACAACTCTTACAAAATACAAAGATACTTTACACTATTCCAAAATAGTTCTAACAGAATGAAAAATGGTTGGTGAACAACACACTTGCTAAAAACCACAAAAATTCTAACAGCATCCTGAAAACGTCTTATAGAATAGATAAAGTTCATACATAATCCAAAATACTTTCTACAAAACAAAAATAACTCTTACAAAATACAAAAAGTACTTTACACAATTCTAAAATAGTTCTAATAAAATAAAAACTAATTGTCACAGAACACAAAACGCTTGCTAGAAAACCCAAAAATTCTATCAACATACCAAATATTTCTTTTGGAATGCAAAAAGTTCAAACATAACCCAAATAATTAAAAAAAAAGAGAAATAACTCTTGCAAAATACAGAAAAACTCTACAGATTTCTAGAATAGTTCTAACAGAATGAAAAATTGTTGGCACACGATACTCGCTAAAAAGTTAAATAAAAAAAACTTAAATACAAAATATACAAAAAAGTTAAAACGTAATCCAAATATTTCCGAAAAAAACAGAAATAACTCTTAAAAATACAAAAACACTGTAAACAATTCTAAAATACTTCTAACATAATGAGAAATAGTTAGCTAAGAACACAACATATTTGCTATAAAACAGAGAAACACAATTCCAAATAGTTCTAACAAAATGAAAAATAGTTATTCCAGAGTGAGAAACTCTAACAACATCCCAAATACTTCTTATAGAATACAAAAAAAAATTCAAAATAATCAAAATAATTCCTACAAAACAGAAATATTTCTTACAAAATACAAAATATTTTATACAATTCTAAAATAGTTATAAAAGAAGACACAGAACACGAAATGCTTGCTACAAAACCCAAAAAATCTATCAACATACCAAATACTTCTTTTGGAATGAAGGTCAAAAGGTCAAATATAATTTGAGTGATTGACAAAAAAGAGAAATAACTCTTGAAAAATACAAAAATACTGTACAGATTTCTAAAATAGTTCTAACAGAATGAAAAATTGTTGGTCCGGAAAACACAATACTTGCTAAAAAAAACACAAAAATTCTGACAACATCCCAAATACTCCTTATGGAAAACGAAAAAGTTCAAACATAGCCCAAATATTCCTATCAAATTGAAATAACTCTTACAAAATAGATAACTTATTTATGCAATTCTAAAATACTTCTAACAGAATGAGAAATAGTCAGTTCAAAACACAAAATATCTTCTATAAAACACAGATACACAATTCCAAATAGTTCTACAAGAATGAAAATAGTTATTCCGGAGCACAAAAGATTTGCTACAAAATACAGAAACTCGAACAACATCCCAAATACTTCTTTAGGATACATAAAAAGTTCAAACATAATCAAATTAATTCCTACAAAACAGTTATATTTTCGACAAAATATTTTACACAATTTTAAAATAGTTATAAAAGAAGACACAAAAAATATACAAGAAGACACGAAAATGCTTGCTACAAAACCCGAAAAATCTATCAACATACCAAATACTTCTTACAGAATACAAAAAGTTCATTTATAATCTAAATAATTCCTATAAAAGAAAAAATTAGTCTTACGGAATACAAAAATACTTAGCACAGTTCTAGAATAACTTACTGAAAAATAGTTGATACAGAACAAAAATACTTGCTAGTAAACACAAAATTACTAACAAAAAACTAAATTATTCTTATGGAATACAAAAAAAAATCAATCATAATCCAAATGATCCCTAAAAAAATAACTCTTACGAAATAAAAAATACTTTACATAGTTCTAAATTACTTCTAGCAGAATCAAAAATAGTTCGTGTAGAACACAAGATACTTGCTACAAAACACAGCAATTCCAGCAAAACCCCAAATACTTCTTATAGAATCCAAAAAGTTCAAACATATTCCAGAAATAAATCCTACAAACTACAAAAAATGCTTTGAAAAATTCAAAAATAGTTCTAACAGAATGAAAAATAGTTGGTGCAGAGCACAAAATACTTACTACAAAGTACAGAAACTCTAAAACATCTCAAATACTTCTTATATAATCCAAAAAAAGTTCAAACATAATCCAAATAATTCCTAAAAAGTAGAAATTAGTCTTACAAAATATGAAAATACTTTACACAATCCTAAAATAGTTCTAACTGAACAAAAAATTTCTGGTTTAGAACACAAAATACATGCTAGAAAACACAAAAATTCTAACAACATCCCAAATACTTTTTATAGAATTCAAAAAAATCAGATATAATCTGAAGAATTCCAAAAAAGCAATAAGTTAGTCTAACGAAATTCAAAATACCTTGCATAATTCTAAAATATTTCTAACAAAATGAAAAAAATGTTGGCGTAGAACACGAAATACTTGCTACAAAACACAAAAGTTCTAACAACATCCCAATTACTTCTTATAGTATGCAAAAAGTTCAAAAAGTCTCCAAAATAATTCGTAAAAAACAAGAATTATTCTACCGAAATTCAAAAATACTTTGTACAATTTTAAAATAGTTCAAGGTTCAAGGTTCAAGGTTCAAGATTTAATTTTAAAATATCTGTACAAAATAGACATAAATACAGGGTAAACGCCGGAGACACAAGGTCGAATGACAAAAACCCGGTACATTAATCGGAATAAACCTGTTTAACAACAAAATAATAAATAAGAGTTATTCCATGACTCACCAATAGACGAACACCCACCCCACAAACCCACTGACACCGGGCAAAGATCCACCGAAAATACCAATAAAAAAAAAAAATACCAACGGGCGAATAAGGGTAACCGATAACCGGCTTCTCACATGGCAAAAGACCCAACAAAACAATAAAATCAAATGTACCCAGATTTTCAATATATTATAAATTCTTAAAATTATTTATAAGGATAGAATGAAGTTGCTTTTTTTATATTTGGAAGAGATTTGCTGCAATCAATAAATGGTAGATGAAGATACCATGAACCCGTGATTGAAAATAAGGGCGAGAACCGTGATCTCTCTGTGCTTAATTTTAGGTGCTGAATGTTCAATTTATGTCAGGTTTCATAAGAATGGGCATGTTGCACAGGGAAAAAATTATTCGACCGAAAGTACGTAGGTAGTTCCGAACGGTCATATTTTACCTTAAATAAAAAAGAATTGAGGGTGAATATCTGTGAAACAGGCAAAATATTAGTTAGAAGATATAGAGTTTCAGTTTTACTCTTATTAGGATACGAAGACGGTGATGGTAAATATTTCTTTAAAATTAGAAGAGCCCGGTTTTGTAGAATTTGTATCGGTTTCACATGACATCTGAATGTTGCCAAATATATCAGAGGACAATACGCAAGATGGGAATGGGCCAACGCAAAATAAATTAGACGTAAGATTTCATATAGAAAAAAATGTTGAAACCTTCGCATTATACCAACCCCTTGAGTAACTTTATCCCGTAATCTTTTGCAGTATTCATTATATGACAAATTTTCATCAATAATAATACCCAGATACCGGATCGAAGTTACCCTTTGAATTTTAATATTTGTAGCATGATCAAATATAGTTGAAATTCCTTGAGCATTCTGCCCAATTCTACTATAAATGATAAATTTTGTTTTTGATGCATTAAGTGACAAACGATTAGCTTTTAGCCATACAAGAAGTTGTGAAAATACGATTTGCAGCTTCTCATTGAGATCCTCTTCCGAATATCCAGTAAGTGATGATCCGGTATCATCAGCGAAAAGAACATTCAGACCAAGGTTTTCTGTCGCTGATGGAAGGTCATTTATATATATTAAAAAAAGCAGTGGTCCCAGGATTGAGCCTTGCGGGACACTAATATTTGACAACAGACATGGATCCAAAACTGTGCCGTTGATCATAGTCACTTGGGAGCGACGACTTAGGTAAGATGCGATAAAATCGTGCGCTGGTCCTCGTATTCTACCGTGGTTTAATTTATACAACAATATTTCATGGCTTAACAAATCAAAGGCCTTCTCAAGGTCCAAAAATAGACTCGCAGGGATCCATTTTTTTGTCCAGACACTCGTGAATAAATTGTACCATAGTTAATATAGCATCCTGCGCACTATGTTCTTTTCTAAATCCATATTGTGTTTTTGAAAAATAATCTTTTTAACAGAGAAAATTATACATACGATTATAAAAACAACGCTCCATTACTTTAGAAAAACCCGTAAGAAAAGAAATGGGTCTATAGTTTGAGCAAATAGTCCGGTCGTCACTTTTATATATTGGTAACACTTTCGCTTTTTTAAAAGAATCCGGAAAAGTTCCCGATCTAAATGACAGATTTATTAAATGACACATAACTTTATTAATACTAGGAAAAATGGCTTTAACAATATTGGTCGACGACTCATCAATCCCCGGGGAATTTCCATTATTTAAAAGCTAAACAACCTTAGCAAGCTCTTCTTGTGTTACCGGAGTTAAAAACATAGAATTCTCAGAAGGACTTCCTAGGTACTTAGGATAATTACATTGCCCATGGGACATATTATGTTGGAGCTTATTAGCTATTGACTGCCCGATTGACACGAAATGAAAATTTATGTAATTTGCCATTTCTAGTTCCCTTTCAATTGTATTACCATGGGCATCCCGTATTTTTGATGGTTAAGAAGACGTCCGCGATCGAATTAAACCTGAGTTGATTAGTTCCCAAGTTTTCTTTGGGTACTTACTTACTTCATTAAAAGAATCGAAATAAAATTTCATTTTAGTATTGCGTATTATTTTTGAAAGTAGGTTTTTATAATTTTTGAAGGTTCTTCTATTTTCTTCACTTTCGAAAGATATTAAAGTTTTATAGAGATTGTTTTTATGTTTTATTGATGTCAAAAGGGCTGGCGATATCCATGGTTGGATGGGTTGATTATATTTCCGTTCTCTTTTTTTTACCCTTTGGCACGACTCATCAAGTGCAGCATGAAATCCCTCTAAAAAATAATCCGTCGCAGAGTTTATTTCATCAGCATCAAATACAGGAGACCAATCAGTTAAATTCAGTTTATCCTTTAAACATACTAGATTTTTTTTATTAATAATCCGGGTTGCTGTTTCTGGTGATTTTATTTTATGAACCTGGTATCTCACATCAGAAATTAAAAAAAAATGATTAGAGAAATGCGTCAGAACAACCTGTGAAGACGTGGCTGGTATAGTTAAAAATATGTTGTCCACGAGAGGGGCACTAGTTGATGTACCACGCGTCGGAATTGTACACGAAGGACTTGGGGAATTCGATGTCATTAATGCAATTAATTCTGTTGTATGGGTATTTTCATTAAATTCCAGTGGATTGATATTAAAATTTCCCATAACCACAACATCCTTATCAACCAAAGATGCTAGTAAAGACTCCAGAGATTGCCAAAAAAGTGGTATTGGGGCCGACCGGGGCTTATACATAACACAAACTTGAATTTTTTTAGTCCCAAGCCGACATTCAACCGCCAGTATTTCACACACTTTTTTAACATTATATTTTTCCAGTTCTGGCAGTCGCTCAAACTGCGCTCCATCATTCAAAAATAACCCAAGACCACCTTTTTCATGGACTAGTTGATTCTTATCAACGAATTTATATCCCGGGATTTTCACATTGTATTTTGTAATATCATTAATAAATGTTTCACAAATCCCCAAAATGTCAATTTGATTTGCTGGGAATAAATTTGTTAGTTCATCAATAGAACTTAAGAGTCGTTGTACATTCACAAACCCCATTTGCAATGAATTATCTTCAAGTTTATTTATTTCATCAGGAGAAACGTACGATGACGGTTTTATTTTAGAAAAAGTGTTATTTTCTCTTTGACCGAATACATGAAAAGTTTCAGAAAGTAAAGATAGGTTAAGGTCTTCCCCTCCAAAGCCACCAGTCTATCGGTCCCCCCCGCACCCGCAAACTTTAAAGTCAACTAAGTAATAATCGAAAGATCCCACCCCGCGCCAGTAAGCCCGCGTGATAAGGAGCCCGTACCACTGCCGAGTCATGAAAACCAACTATGCTTATCATCCTTCGAGAAGACCCAAGTTGAGCCTAAATAACACATCAACATAAAAAATCAACATATCTCAAACACAAAAACGAAACCATTATCAATCTAGAGCGGGATTGATCTAACATCATACACTAGTCGCCTTTAATATTTCTTATGCTTTTGCCCACTGCGAATCAGAATCCAATTTATACTCTAGCCAGAGTTTAGCCCCTTTTTGTTTCACTCGTGTGAGTTGAGCGGATCCATTCTCACGCATTTCCTTACCCTTAGTCAGTAACTCGTTTCTAATAGAGTTTAATTTGGGTGGTAAGTCCGTGCAAATCCGGACCCCAGTTCCTTTCAGCTTTGATATTGAACTGAAGATTGATAGAATATCTTTTTCTGTCGACACTGTTACAAAAACTGGAGGGGTGTATGGCTTACGGCTGGACACACTTGATTTCTGATGCACTCGGTAGCACTGTGATAATCGGATTTTATCCCTGATTTCCATTTTAGATGTCAGTAACGTAGACACATTCGTGAGAACTGACTGTTGGTTTTTCTCTTTCGGTAATCCGAAGATGATTAAGTTTAGTTTTCGGTCTTTTGCTTCGATTTCCAGCAGTTTCGTTTTGATTGTATCAAACTTTGACTTTTGCTCCTCAAGCTGGCTTTCTAGACAAGCAATCTTGGCATCACGAGGCTTCGATTCATATTTCAAAGTCTGAACCTCATCCGAAATCAAGGACAGTGTAACAGCAAACTCTTTTTGTTGGTTAATTATGAGATCCAGTTTCTTTCCCAGTGCCTTCATTCCATCATCAAACGTTTTCTGGCTGACTGACAACATATTTCTTTAGCTAAAAAATCCGCTCTCAGGTGAGATTTATGCTTTCATTCATCAAATACAGACTTACTGGCAAGTATCCAAGCAGTATTCAAATGATAGAGTCTAAGACCGGTATAACTAGTCAATTAAGTTCACTCGTTGAATGATATATTGATATGTCTCTAATTAAACGTTCCTGATGACACAGCTATAACAATTCACTAATACACAGTAGTGGTCAAACTTGTTAGTTACGCAAGCTAAGTTGTTGAGATTTTAAGCATGTGTTTTATCCGACTGAATTGAAACTTATTTAGCTCTTAACTCTATGAACTCTAATTCAATACTGAATTCTGTTTTCATTCTGAAAACAGAATGAAATATAGTTGGTGCAGAACACAAAATACTTGCTATAAATCAAGGAAATACTAACAACACTTCAAAAACTTCATATAGAAAAAAAGTTCAAAATAATTCCAAACAGTTCCAACAAAACAGAAATAATTCTTACGAAACGCAAAAATGCTTAGCACAAGCCTAAAATTTTTCTAATAGAATGAACTATAGTGGGTGCAAGTAGTATAAGAAATACAGGAGCTGCCTCACCTATCTCACCCCTTCAATTTACCCCCTTTTCCAATTGAATTTACCCCATTTTAAATTAAAATTCCCAACATTTTAACAATTTTCCTTCATGTGCTTTAACATCAAAAAAGGTCTTCTGAAATAAGAATTTTTGATTTGATTTGAAAAAATATTCCATTCTCCTTATACTACTGATAAAATGCAATAATTTAAAATTTTATTAGATAGTTCGATATACTACTAATTAAGTTCAATATCAATGTCTAGATAATTATTATTATCTTTTCCTTTTCTTTCAATAACCTTTAGAATCATACCTTTATCTTTTTCTAATGTTTTAAATTTCTTTTGAAAATCAGCTGCTTTAGAATCAAATCGTGTTGGTGAAAAGATATCAACCCTTTCACCCTGAAAATTAATAATAATAACAAGTTTATTACCATATTTAGTTACTACATTTTTCATTGCTGTAATTGTGTATTCTATTCCAGTGTCTAAGTCTTCTTTCTTAACGGTTCAATTGTATTTATTCCACTTTCATTTCTCTTAAAAGTTCCTCTGGTTATCTATAAATTATTTTATTAAACAAATTTTCTGAATCGTAAATAATTCAGAGATTAACATTTAATTTATAGATTAACATGTAATCTACGATCAATAACCTTGGCATTATTCCTAAGAATCTTTAACTTGGTGAAAGATTTCTGGGAATAATGCCAGACACGCGACAAAAACAAGTTTCAGAATACGCAACCTAGTAGGTGTATTTCGAACTATATGACTGTTGTAATGAGAGAATAAGCAAATAGGAAATGAGAGCAAATAGAGTGGTTAATTAAACAAGCAATATTACAGGTGGAAAGTAAGAAGGGTTTTATTTATATCTTGGACTTTACAGACATGGAGCAGTATTTATACCCGTTTAATATCACTTGCTTCATATACTTTTCACGACAAAAAAACTGTAATGTTTTCCATAATTAATTGTATCGTTTAATTATTTCTTCATTAGCCAGTTCGCCAGATTTGTACATAGAAAGCTATTAATAACAAAATGATCGAGGATTTTTATACTCAGCCTTTCTTTCTGTTATTCGTCGATGTTTTTCTAGTATTTCAATCATAACTGTGCCAAGACTTAAAGAAGCAAGGGGTAACATAGCAAAAGCAGATAAACCTGAATCACCAGATATAAATTTAAATATTAAGAAAGCATTAGGCTACTAATGTTTCCATAATATTTACAACTTCTATGATAAACAAATAATAATTTCTCTAATTCTTCTTCCATTTATATTAAGAAATAAAATCTAAATAAAATTTTGTGGATCCACTCTCTTATATCTTTTTTTATATACTCTGTAAACAAATGTCCAAATTTGACATTACTTAAATTTTGTATTGGGATAGAATGATAAGCAATTGGTTTATTTGAAGTCTTTAATTATTTTACTATTTCATTTCCTGTTGGAATACCAAACGAGTCAAAGAACTCTACAAATAGATACTTAGGGTCATTGAAATAACATGTCCAATGAGTTCCATGTGAACCACTTAAATCATAATTAATAACACCACATTCTTTTTTATTGATTTTATTTGGTAAATTATTTCTAGAAAATACGCCTCTGAAGTAAGGAATGTGGTGTAATTCAGCAGTTATATCAATATCTGTTAAGGGATTTTTTCTTTTTTTTACTCACTTCACGTTTTTTGAATAAGGAGATGAAACTGTACCATGAGCAAGTTTTTTGGGTCCTCCACGTTTCTTGGGAACTTCAACGTGTTCAGCAAGTTTATTGGGTCTTCTGGGTTTCTTAGGAACGTCAAGGCTTCCCATTTCAACGATTTTCTGTGCACTTGGAAGTCTTAAAGCTCCTCCACCTATTTTCTCAGGTTATTTTAAAGCTCCACCAGAGTTGCAAGGAATTTTATCTGCAACTTTCTTACCAACATAAGTTCCTAAGGTTGCAGCACCACTTGTTAAAGCTGCTTTTCCAAGTGCAACAGCTAAATGTATTAAAAACGGTAATAATCCTCCATTTTGGACAAGCTTTCTGTACGAAACATCAATTTCACATCCTTTATTTTCTTTTTTAAATTTTTCCATTGTGTTCACTTGCCTTTTGTTTAAAAGAAATTGAACGGGATCTCTAACATTTTTTCTTCTGTGATTTACACAAATTTGACATTTTTTTTGCCTTAAAGCATTTTTTAACTTTTCTTTTTTTGAAAAGGGGATGGGTAAATTGTATACTCAATAAAACTTGACATTTATTATAGCCTTCCTTTCATTCTCTTTTTAAATGCTTCATCGGGATCTTTTTTAAGTATATTTATTATAAAATTTTCCAATTTGTCTAAGCGATCAGATAACTGCATAAAGCCCTTCGAGTGTACCAATAATTTTGAAAGATTAACTGCATCCGCACCATTTTTGGGGTTTGCAACGTTTCTAATTCTTTTATTATCTGAATTAATATCTTCTTTTGTTATTTTTAAGGTATTTTTTACGAATAATCCGTTGTTATCAACTCTAGTCAATATATTGTCAGATGATTCATAAATTTTAGTTAATGTATTAATATCCTCGCTTAAATACTGATTTTTAAGGATTTTTTGGTTGACAACTTCATCCTTGAAATCGTTTAAAATAATTTTAACATTTTGTAGAGTAATAGCATAATTGTTTGATTTTGCATCACCTAAATTAATTAAGCTCTCACCCTGTAAATCAAGATTACCATTATCATCGAGTAATCTGCTTTCACTGTTATCATTACTGAATTTACTTCCTAAACTTCCAAACTTATTCATTTATTATACAAATAAACTTATTTACAAATTTTATTCGATGAGTAGTATAGAAGCATATAAAACTAGCCAGTGATTTTTTTTCAGAATGTTATGTCAAAGTTCTTTCTATATTTTAGAGATTCTTTATTTGTTTTCAGATCAATAAGTAAAAATCCATGATCCTTTGTAGCACGATTCAAGTAACTGAGAAATTTATATTCTTTTAAGTCAGATGCATGATTTTGTCCAATTCTACCGATTTCACTTCGATTACAGCATTTGAAAAATGTAGAATAATTACAATTTAATTGGATGATTGTAGGGGTATTAACATTATTTTGAAAAATATATACTATTGAGGCGTTTCGTTTTCTACCTCTCAAAAATAAATCTTCAGTTTTTTTCTGATCCTTTTCTCATTCAAAATCGTCAAAGATAAATAAATTCATATATTTAGGGTTAGGGGTCATCTATTTCTACGATATCGTTTTTATCATTACTTGCAAACAATATATCCTGCCCACTTTTTTCTTCTAAACAATTTATGTTATGAATTAAATCTTGATATTTGTCTTTTTCAAGGTCTTTAGCATATAAATAAATTTTATTGAAATATACATAATCATATATTAAATTTAAAAGTAAATTGGCTTTACCACTACCCAAATTTCCGCAAATTAATAATCGAAAAGGCCATTGAGGTGCTAGTGGATGTTCATTCTGCGATTGACTATTCGAGTGTTTAAAATCATATACTTTAATAGGTGCTTTTTGATTCATTTACTTAGTATAAAATTTTAATACACAAAGTCCTAGTAGTATATAATGTAGTATACCTACCTACCTAACTTAGCTACCTACCTAATTAACCTAGCTACCTACCTACCTAGCATACCTACCTACCTACCTAGCTTATCTACCTACCTAATTAACCCTTAGCTACCTGGCTACATAACTAAGCTACCTGCCTAACTAACTTAACTACCTAACTAACTAACTTAACTACCTACCTAAATAACTTAACTACCTAACTATCCAACTAACTTAACTGCCTAACTATGGGTTAAATCTCCACGGTACTGTGTTAACTTAATTTTTCAATACTTTTCTTTTAGTGTCACTGGGGTCTAGAGCTTTTTTATTTTGTTTCTCTAAGAACATTCTGTGTTTATTTGCTCTTAAAGTATACTGTGTTTTTGATAGACTTTCCGCTTTCCCGAATAATACATCTTTATAATTCTGTAATGTTATTTTATCTTTGACGATATTAGTTTTGATACCTTTTAATTTTTTTTTGCTTTAGTTTCATTGTTACCCTCTTTTAAATAAGCGTATACTTTTGACCTCAAACCTACAAACTCAGACATTATTGTTCCAGATAATTCATCCTTCATCATATTTATCACTTTTTCATTGACTGTAGGGAAGTTATTAGGGTTATCTTTTTTATAATCTGAAGTACCGAATTTTTCTTGGAGGTCAGCTTTAATGTCTTCATAAAAATTCTTAGTTCGAATATCATAAATACAATTATCCGTATCCATATAACATAAGTCAATGTTTTCACTATATTTAAGCCTCATGTATTTATAATGAAATTCATACATTAACAGCTTGGACAACTCTAATACAGCGAATCCAATATAAATAGATTTATCTAGATTAACTTTTAACTTGGCCATTCTGGCTACCGAGAAATTCTCGCTAAAGATTATTTCCAATCTAAACTTATGGTTTTAATTATTTTTTTTCTTTCTTCATCACTAGTGATTATTTCAATACTAGTTCTTTTTCTAACATTTTCCATGGTTTTCCCAAAACAAGCATTATTAATTAATTTAAAGAAATCTTTCTCGAAATCATTCTTTCCCTTTTGTCGTAATTTAGTATTATGATTGATTTCTTCTTTTAAAAAGGGTGCTTCAGTAAATGCTTGTATTCTATGCACTTTTTTCAATACTAAACCATGTTTTAAATAAAATTCTAAATTCTTATAATGAACAACATAGTTTATTTTGTTATTTAAAGTTGTACTTAATTTATATTCAAAGTTTTCAGGAGTTATTGGTAAATCTTTGTGTAAATTGTGTAACTCTCTTGGATGTTCTAAATCAACTTCATATATGGCTCCCACATTATCCTTATTTATTTCTGAATGGATATGTTGCTTTAGTTGTTGGTAGTAATCTAAAGAATTATTTTCTTTTAAATTTTCTGGTATATTAATAAAAGTAAAATCTTTTTCTGGTAATTGTTGGGACATTGCCCAATCATATAAATTATTATCGTCTAAATACATTAAATTATTAGAAGGTTTTGTTTTTTCAAAGTGTTCATATATTTATTATTTGCTTTAGTATGTCTTTTCATACACTGAGATACGCCACCTCTTACACCTTTCTCAATAAATGTATACATATCTTCATAAGAAAATAAGGGAATTTCAGTTTTAGAATGTTTCAGAAAAGCTTCCCATGTTAATCCCGGTGCAGAAAAAAAGCGTAAGGGATCTAGTTTATAATTATTTAAACATACATTTCTAAAATTTTCAACGACATCTGATAGAATTAAAACATCACTTTTTAGGTATAATTTAGCGTAATCTAATAGCATTTTACATTTAAATAATTTCCAAATAGATTTTTCTCATTTATAATGCTCTTCAGATCTATTTTTTCCTATTAATTTAGATTAAAAATTGTCGATTGACGTTAATTTCGAATCATTTGTTTTTCCTTAGCTATCGAAGTATTCATAGGGAAAATGCATTTGTTTACCATTTCTTCGAATTCTTCAGTATTTTCAAATACAGCATGTACCGGGAGTAAAACACGATGTATTTAAAATACCAAAATAAAGTTCTTTCTTTCTAAAGATAATTCTGACTCCTATAATTAAGCTAAATCTAGTTTCAAAAATAAAAAGTCCTTAATCAGCAAAGAAAAGAAACTGCAGTCTTTGGATTTCGCTAAGACAGTGAGCAATAAGAAAGGTGCTACGCACAATATTTCTAAGGAAGTTTAAACGATAAGAACCGTGTGAACGCCTAAATCATCAAAAATATTTAAGACGTATTATTGGACGAGGATTCGCGTCCTTGGGCCACGTGAGCCAATGGCAAGCCAGTCCTTAGAGCGCAGGACGAAAGAACGGCGTTTGGTAGTGGGGTAAAAGTGCTTTTTAAAATTATTCGTAAATCAGATTTGGAAGGATTCGTAAATCAGATTTGGAAGGATTCGTAAATTGGATTTGGAAGGATTCGTAAATCAGATTTGGAAGGATTCGTAAATCAGATTTGGAAGGATTCGTAAATCAGATTTGGAAGGATTCGTAATGTAGATTCAGGACCATTCAGACAGAATTCTTATATTCTTTCATCGTTGTCACTGTTATTGTCATTTGAAGTGACCCACTGCTGTGCACCTCAGCATGTAAGTTCAATAAATCTATTGCCTTTTTTATCTGTGTTTATTTCATTTTATATGTCTGCATCTAGTCTAATAATAGGTAATTAGTTCGTATGTCTCCAAGGTAAACGCTCCCAAAGGAATCTGATCTCCAGATAGCTCGAGAAAAAAGAGGCCACATTTACATGTCTACATATTCAATTTTCTCTCATTAATTGAGAGCGGCGCTAGCCTAGTTGACACACTCTTTAGCGCTATAAGCGGCGCTGTCGGAGAAATTACAAGGTGTAAGTTCATGACCCTTGGGAATAATATCGCCTTTGACGCGGTCAGTATTTAGTACCGCATTTAGTACAAGCCAAATAATTTTTTCTATTGCTACAAATGGCACAGTCATAAATTGGAGGAAAAATTGCGAACTAGTTACGCTATAAACTTTGTAATTCAAATTTAATTGTTATAGAGATACAGACATATAAGTAAAGGGATTAGGCCTATAACCGCTATGCTACGATAGGAAACCCCTTATTTCTCATAGGAGATAAAAGCCTTCCCCAAAATAGGGTATGTTAAAAATAAATTTATTTTCAATAGATTCAAAAAAAAAATGAACGAGCTGAACGATTTATTAATAGTGCAGAAGTTAGTCGCGAAAAATATAGAGATAGCAAAATCTATACCAGAGTACAATGGTCAATCAGATATTGACGAATTTAATATCCAATTGATCCAGTTTGTACAACTAACGAAAACAGACGTTGGAGCGTTAAAAGACATGCTACTACTACGATTAAAAGGCCAGGCCTTAACCTTTATAAAACAGATCGAACATACCATAGGCAATAACGCCAACTTGCCAATAAATACGGTTGATAACTTGTTAAAAGTATTCAAAGAGAGATTTATAGACACAAGTTCCATAAATAAATTAAATCACGGAGCAGTGAGCTTTGACTTTTCACAGAATATAAGGGAATATCTTGATAATATACGCATTTCTGTAGAGGCAAAATACGGAAGTGGTTCGGGGCAACTGTATGAAAAAGTCATACTAAATACCTTTTTGCAAGGGCTACCCCCAAAACTATATAGAGTGGTAATATCCAAAAATATTCAGACGTTGGATCTTGCAGTTCAGGAGGTAGAGCGAATGATCAAAGTTGATACAATGGTCGCTAATCATAGTAAAGCAAAAATAAATAGCTTAGGCGATTCAAACGCGAACTTAATCTTCAAGGGCGATCAGGCATCCCCCAATTACTTTTCAAGGGATAACTCCCCAGTTTCACAAAGAAATAAAACGCCAGAACCCGCTAGGCAGAAAACATTACGTTTTCAGCCTACTAAACAATCTAATTACGGAAATAACCCTACAATAATAAGGTGCTATAATTGTAATCGTGTTGGCCATATCGCGAGAGAGTGCCATTATGTCCCCAATCGCATACCAAGAATTGCTGTCGGTAATACGCAAAATTACGGCAACCATTTGTTCGGAAGAAAATTTTTTAGCACCGGTCGTGCAATAGGCTATATCCTGGGGGAATTGCGCCAATCAGTACCTTAAAACACGTACCAACCAAATTTGTATAACCCTCCCCCCAACAGACAAATTAATTACCGGTTTGAAAACCCAAATACTCGCCAAGGCCAAAATGCGAGAATGCAATATAGAAATCATGAAAATTTGCCGATGAGAAATGAAAATTTTTCAAGCCAACGGCATTGGCAGTCAGCGCCTGACACGAGACATCCACGTTACCATAATAATACATGGCGAAGACAGACAGACGTAAATCAATTAAATATGCCTACGGAAACTCATATGTCTGAATATCTATTACAGGCACCAACACATGAAATAAATCCTCAGGGAAACGTTTCAGGCCCTTCAGAAATATAAATTGGACCCAGAGGGTGCCCGGAATATTTAATAGGTGCAAGACAATATTAGTGCCGTCTTGTAGTGATATTAATAACAAGTTACCTATATTTAATGATTTCTGTGTAGAAAATGTTTATTTTAAGGCTTTGATTGACTCAGGTGCAACAATTAGTATCATAAACTCTAGCGTATTTAATATGTTGCCTCTGCATATTAGGCGACAGAAAAACCCTAATAATCCCAATTTAACGAGCGTAACAGGTCATAAATTAAATGCAAAAGGTTCAATATGCCTAAACGTAAAAAGAGACAACAGAACCTTTATGACAAATTTTATTATATGCGATAATTTTCCATATGAGGCTATTATAGGCGCAAACTTTCTAAGGTCTAATAAAATACAATTAGACGTAGCTAATGAGAAGCTTGTCTACCCAGCTAAGGTAGGGGAAAACATTTCTACCTTAAGAAATCGTAACAGAGGTTACGAAGACAACGCAACAGAAAACAAAACTACTGGAGGATTAATGTCACAGTATTTTGAACCACATGTCTCACAAAGACATAGCATAATTGGAAATTTGTTCAATTACCCTGAGAGATATTGCAGAAATGAAGTAAATTTAAATAACAAAAGTATTGAATCTGCGAAAATAAAAATAGGAGTTATGCGACAGTACAGGTCAAACGAAATTAAGAAAATAATGGAATTATGGAAGAACATAGTAAAACCCAACGTGACGCCGCAAGATGCCGCAATGGCGCAATATAGCGCCAGTACGAATCATATAGACAATGAAAATAAAGAGAAACATTACGGATTTGTAATAAGCAAAAAAAGTCCCTCCCAAAACGATGCAAAAAATTCAAATATCACAGATGATTGAGCCAGTGGTTAGCAAATCAGAAATATGGTTTGCGACACCGTCCGTAATACCCGAAAATCTGCTATGTGAGGAACAGATTATATCTTATGACAAAAGGGAAGCTTTCGTTTGGGTGAATAATAATCACGAAAATGCAGCAATTACAATCTAAATGAGCACGTGTTTAGTTCCAATCCAGGTTTTAAAGGTAAATGATTTAAAAACATGGGGAATTTCTAAAAGAAACCTAGTTAATGGTATTAAAACTTCAAATAACAAATATCCTTTAACTATATCGCAATTTTTAAACAAATTTAATATGAATCATATTACGGACTTGTAATTTAATAAAAAATTTTGCTAATTATTTTTTAATTTTAAGTTTTTATTCTCTGCATCTGATTTTTACATGGGGCTAATACCATTTTTTTAACATTCAATTTTAACGACTGGTAATCCCGTAGCAAAACAGCCATATCGTGTGCCATATAAGCACAAAGAGTGGTTAAAAAATAAAATCCATGAATTAGAAAAAAACGAAATTATACGCCCAAGTATAAGTCCATATAGTGTACCAGTGATCTTAGTACCAAAAAAGAATGGAGATCTTAGACTTGTAGTAGATTATAGAGCCCTCAACAAACAAGTAGTTAGTGATAAATTTCCTCTACCAAGAATAGATGAAATTTTTGACTCAATTTCAAGCAAAAACAAAATTTTTACTTCTTTGGATCTTACCCAAGGCTACCACCAAGTGAAAATAGCCGAAAAGGATGTCCATAAAACTGCATTTTCAGAATCTGAATGTGGTTCATATGAATACTTAAGGGTACCATTTGGACTGAAAACAAGTTCAAGCGCGCTATGTAGACCCCTATTGCACCTGTTAAGAGGATTAAAGAATATAATTCACTTTGTTGATGATGTTATATGCGTGGGAGAAAACACTGAACAACACTTAGCAACATTAGCTAAGGTGTTCGAGAAGTTCAGGCAAGGCAATTTAAAATGCCGGCCCGAGAAAGTAAATTTATTTCAACCTAAAATTAAATTTTTAGGAGTAGTAGTAACCCAAGGAGAGATATCCCCAGACCCTGATAAAATAAAATGTGTTGAAAACCTCAAGCCCCCCAGAACTATGAAAGAATTCAGAGGAATTTTAGGCCTTACTGGCTACTTCAGGAAATTCGTACGCAATTATGCCCAAATTGCAAAACCTCTCACGGAATTAACTAAAAGGAATTCCCATAATGTTACCTGGTCCCAGGAAGCTCAAACTTCCCTGAAACGTCTCAAAAAGGCGCTCACTTCTGAACCAATTTTATCACTCCCTGATTTCGAAAACGGAAAATTTGTGGTTACGACGGATGCTAGCTCAAAGGGCATAGGCGCTATCCTTTCGCAAATAATCCCGGTAGAAAACCCTAATCCTCTAGAGGGAACGCCTAAACAAAAACAAATTGAAAAAGTTATTTGCTATTCGAGTAAAACCTTATCAAAAGGCGAAAGTAGTTATTCCGCCACAAATTTAGAATTATTATCAATTATCCACCACTTGGACAAATTTAGACATTATTTAATTGGTAGAAAATTTATACTACGATCAGACCATAAAAGCTTGCAGTACCTGCGCACATTCAAAACCCCACGGGCATTCTAGCTAGATGGATTATGAAAATCCAAGACCTAGATTACGAGTTTGAACATTTAAAAGGTAAAGAAAACGCAGCTTGGGACTTTCTGAGTAGATACCCAGAAAATATTCCGTCGGAAGCCAAGGAAAATGAAGTTAATGCTATTAATGCTAAAAGCAAGCACAAATGTCAGAAAAACAAAGTCAAACACACGGTAAAAGAAAATAAGATTAACTATTGTCCCTTGTCTTTAGAAAATATAAAAAGAATGCAAAAAAGGACAAAATGTGTGTAGCACTAATTGATTATTCTGTGAATGATGATGCGTTACCAGAAAAAATTCAAAACTCTTAGAAAAGAGATAGATTATTTTTACTATGATCTGGATGAAGAAATACTGTGTAGAATTGTGACTGCTGAGACAAATAGAAACCAAACCTCGATAATACCTGAGTTACCACAAAACTTGATAGGGCCTGCATTTGAATATTTTCATTCGGATACAGGTGGACATTTAGGAGTTATGAAAACTATCCATAAGTTAAAACAATACTTTTATGTCCAGTCTGCAATGACAAAACTTAAAGAATTCGTAAGTACATGCAAAGCATGCAACTTAAGAAAAATCCCCCCAGCTTACCCGAATCCTCCAATGGGAAGGATCTCGGTAGCAAAGTACCCCTTCGATATTATCTCATTTAACCTATACGTGACAAGTGGAGGCTTACCTGTTTCTAACAGAGGCCATACTTGTATTCTTTCGGTTATAGATCATTTTTCCGGATTTACTTTTGCAAAAGCATTAAAAAATCCAGGCACGTATGCCACAAGTAAGGCGTTAGCAAAATTATTTTTACAATTTGGAATTCCTAATAAAATTTTGAGTGACAACGGGAGCAATTTTGTTTCAAAAGTAACAAAAGACTTAATGAGTCTTCTCAATATAGAGAAAATGGTGACAGCGCCGTACCATCCACAAGCTAATGGCAAAATAGAAAACAGGCATAAAATATTTTCGAACGTTTTAAGTATTTATACGAAAGACAATAGGAGCGACTGGGATAAATTCTTACCTTATTTAACTAACGTAATCAACACTGCTTATTCCGAAACAACCAAAGACAATCCATTTTATTTACTTTTTGGTCGTGATTTTAGAATCCCGTATAATGAGATTATTGAATCTCGGCAGTGTTATAATAGCTCGGAAGATTACAAACAAGAATTCATAAATAGGATGAGGAAAACTTATAAAATAGTTAGGCAAGAGTTTGAAAAATGTAAAATAAACCAAGAGCTAAGAAACCAACCCAAAGTCAAGGAGAGTATAAGTTTCAAAGCAGGAAACTTCATTTACCTAAAGAACGAGGCAAAAACGGAAGGCAACAAACTTTCCAATCAATATTCTGGACCGTACAGAATAGTAAAAAAGTACGATAACGAATATACTTTTAAAATGGAAAACCCCGATAGTGGAAGAACTTACAAGGCGCATGTTAGCCGAATAAAAAGAGCCAAATTTCCAGAGAGATGGGTATCACATCCCTCTTCTGCTGATTCGTCAGATTCGGAAAATGAGCCCCCTAGGTCAAGATTGGCAGAGCTAAAACCTTTTAATTTCAAGCAAGACTATTTCGAGAATGACAGTGATGAACAAAAATTTGAAGAATTTTTAGCTATGAAAAATCTAGATTTTCCAGAAAAAAAACCCTAACACCAGTAAGAATAAAAATGCCAAAAAGTCCAAAAAGTTATTCATCGGCGAGTGCAGGAGATTTAGATTATACAATATCTCCAAAAAACCAATTTTTCCCAAATAGAATCTCGACCCCATGTCCCCCCAAAAGATTTCCAGACGATATGGTTTCCCCTGCAACACCGATAGAAAGGCCCCTGTCTTTCCAGGAGGAATTAAACAGAGCTGTAGAAACCCCCGGCATTGCTGTAAAGAAAACTCCTCTCAAAGATTTAATTAAAACAAACCTGCGAGAAGCTATGGATTTAATTAATTTCCCCATAAAAAACAGTCAAAATACATTGTCCGAGAATAAAACTCCCAAGGATGACCAGCAAGGTCAACATCATGATATAACTGTGTCCAAGGTCAAACCTAAAAAGTGGACTTCATTGAGGGAAACCCTAGTGCAAAGAATGCCCCATCCCCCTGAAGACATGGCCTTCAAACAATGGAGGAACCCCGCAAAAACTATTGATTCCTTCCAAAGCTCTCAAGAATCTTTCAAATCCCCGAGTTGAGAATTTAAGGCGAGGACTTAGGGAATAAACCTTCTACTTCCAAAGGAGTAGAAAATTACGAAGGAAGGGCAGGTGACATGTCAAAAAGTGCCACCTCTAAAAGTTCTAATCCAGATTCGTCGGAGACCAGTTCCGAAGAGTCTGAAGGCGAAACAGACCATAGAGTAGCTAAAGAAATAGGAAAGTCAAGACCAACCTCAGCAGCCGCACACGGGAAACAAAACGAAATTAAAGGGGCAATAATTTTTGGAAAAAACAATACAAAAAGTTTGACCTTATTTCGCTATGCAAACCTAAAAAGAAAAAACCACATGAAACAGACGAGAAAATAACGACACAGGCAGGTAGAATGGTTAAAAAACCTGACAGATGGAAATATCCCTAATTAATGTAAAGAAAAATTTCAAATCCCCTATGAAAATTAACCATACCCCTATAAATGTGAATTAATCAGTTGGATAACCTATAATATACCCAGTTATTGAGATCAATAACGGAACTTATATCAGGGAGAGGAGAGGTCGTGTTCTCGAAGTCAATATCACCTATTCTAATGTGAATCAGTGATATTCATACTTCGAATTCATACTCCTCCATGGAATTCAACTTATATTCTACAAATGAACTATGGAAATTATCCTCTACTCAGTATTAAGTTGTGTAATAAAACCTAATTGGACGGACCACGTTTCGTGGGAAGTCTGGGAGGAGCTCGCCCACAAGCAGCGTTTGGTTTGTTGGGGGCGGTCTCGTCCCTCGGATTTTCTATGAAAAAATCGACCCAGGTCCTAACTGTGAGCATTTTCAGATCATGACAATGGAATCAAAACCTACTCGAAGGGCGATAATTGATACTGAGTTCATTAGCATAATGAACGCGAAGGAAAACATTATATATTCAGAAGCTATGTTAGTCTTGGACGAACAAGGAAATCGAATATATGAGAAAGAATGGGATGTAACCTACAACCTTAAAGGGTACGCACCCCACACTTATAAGTATGGTTTAGCACTTGCAAATTCCCCCAAGTATCGTCCGGCTAGAGGGGAGGTCAAAACAAAATAGAGGAGAAGAAGCGCAAAGCAACTTGGCTGTCTACAATTATTGATAAGACGCCTACAAAAGAACCTCAATATCAAGTATTTCTATTACAAGGGACCCACTCAAACAGACTTATTACTCCTTGATAAATGCAGAGCCACCAAAATTTACTATAACCTCGAAAAAAATCCCCCAAGTGTCAAGTATGAAGGCATACATCATCCTTTAGCGGAAATTCAATATTACAAACAAATGTTATTCTATCTGTAATCCTAAGAAAACAAATTCCTCGTTATTAAATTACTGCTGAAACGTATGAAAACTAACAGCAGGATATAGAACCCCTATCAAAACAGCGACAAGAAAATTAATAGGATATTATAAGCTCAAAACTACCTATTAGTGGGTAACTGTGGAAGAAATTAACCTCGTATACATAAACTATTTTGTTTTAGTGCAGATTATAATTATTTTAGACCTACACATGAAATAGGATACCTGTGTAATTATGTGCTGCAAGTTTGCTTATTCATTTGTTTCTTACTCGAGAAATATAATGTTTCGTACTCGAGAAATATATGTACCAATGTTTGGCTATTGGTACGTTTATATGTAGAATTTCACGGCGGATGTGGAATTATATCTCAATAATAATATAGACAATTTTAAAACCATTTGATCAGTTAAGATACATGGATTGAAACCCTGTGTTTTTCCAATGGTGACTAAGTAAAACCCGCTAGGAATTCTCACAAAGTTTGACAAAACATTAATATTATATTTATTTATGTAGTACTGAAGGGTTTGCTTAAACAATAGCCTTTTTAGAAGATATTGATGTCAGTTCTTCATTACGCTTATATTTTTTGCCAAGCATCAACTGGAATCTACGCGGGCAAGCTTGGAAATCCTGCATCTAATTACCTTATTCGAAAGACGAATATGAGGCACCAATATTGACTTGTAATTACGGCCAAATCCTGAGATTAGGAAGGTGAAAACTAAAAAAAGAACATGGAGAAACAGATTAAATACAAAAGTTATACCCGGAACCTAACGAGAACGTTTGACCAAAAAAATAGGAAAACCATTCAAAAACGTGCGGGCATAGAGGTCTTCATTCGTCCTTGTTATGTCTTGTTCCCCCGCTGTAGTGTCTTTTCCGTAAAACCGTGTGGTTACGACGTTGTAACATGCGTTTCTTATAAAGCACGGACGTGCGTGAACAATGCAGGCATGAAATATGTTGTAAAATTATACCTCAAACTTAATAATGTAGAGTAAATTATGTTTATTTAATAAGTATTGAAGAATTATATAAGCCCTTTATGTTTATTTAATAAGTATTGGAGAATTATATAAGCCCTTTATCGATGTTTCCGTTCTAAAAACGAATTTGAAGACATCTCTGTTTTAGATTCTGTTTTAGATGTTTTAATTCTGTCTCATAGCGTAGAAATTAATGTACCCAATCAATACGTGACTTATTTGTACTATGAGTGTTTACTTTAAAGAACGTGTGATTCTGCCTCGATATTTTTATTACAGGAAGTAAATGGACGCATTGGTTATTGAGCATTACAATGAGCTGCCCAGTACAGATACGATCCAGTAGCATCTATTTTCATCATATCTCAACCAACTAAGAGTACTCACCATAGACTCCAGGCAATTTTAATCCCAGCTTCGTCTACGAAAACAACAGTTACCTTCGATCATCGTTTCTTCGACCATAACCTCATTACGTATCAGGTAACACTATGTTTGAAGTTTAATTCTGAGAACCCCATCAATCAATACAAGATAAACAATATTTAACGATATTTGAAGTTAAATGATATTTAAAGAAATTTGAAGATATTTGAAGCTGAAGTTAGAGACAATTTGAAGTTTAATTCTGAGAACCCCATCGATCAATACAAGATAAACGATATTTAACGATATTTGAAGTTAAATGATATTTAAAGACATTTGAAGATATTTGAAGCTGAAGTTAGAGACAATTTGAAGTCTAATTCTGAGAACCCCATCGATCAGTACAAGATAAATAATATTTAACAATATTTGAATATAAATGATATTTAAAGACATTTGAAGATATTTGAAGCTGAAGTTAGAGACAATTTGAAGTTTAATTCTGAGAACCCCATCGATAAATACAAGATAAACGATATTTAACGATATTTGAAGTTAAACGATATTTGAATATGTTTGAAGTTCAAGTTAAAGACAATATGTTAAAAGAATCACTATAGTTTGATGACAACCTATTCTAAATCCAAACTTCAATTACCCCGTGATTAACCTAGGAATCACCGCAAAGACTAATCGACGCAAGCCACGAGCTAAAAATTTTATTAAAGGCACAAATGAACAATTTTACGCTACAATATATTCTCTATGTGCCTAAAAAAATCCTAAAAAATGATATGCTAAGAAGAAATACGCCAACACCTGTAGTGGAACGCATCATTTCCCAGTTGACTATTAGAGAAAACTTGTCGTGTGAAGACAGTCAGGCTCGAACTGTTCCATGAAGAAACCATTGATCAAAGCCAACTGTTCCATGATCAAAGCCATCTAAATAGTAATCGCAGGAATATACATACATTAGTCATTGAAAATACCCCAAGATCAGGCTTAAGATTTGAAAGAGTCGATGGAATTGATTAACGAATAACAAGATTATCAAATTATGTGGGAGGTACTTATAAAGAGTTAACTGAATTTGTAAAAAAAAACGTGTATTAATATAAAAAATAATGATAATAAATGCTTTCTTTGGTCAATACTCGCTTATCTTCACCCAGTGAATGACAAATGTTGATAGACTTTCAAAATATAAACCCTATGAAAATGAATTCAACTTTAAAGGGATTACTAATTTTCCTATGGATAATCATGATATTTATAAATTTGAAAACAATTATAATATTAAAATTTGTTTATTTGAAATAATTGAAAGTAAAGTGATAAGAACTCATATTCCTAAAACTAGGATCAATGGAAACAATGCGACACATGTGATTAATTTACTCTATTGTGATAATCATTATGTTTTAATTAAAGATTTAAACAAACTACTTGCATCCAAAATCTCAAAAACTAAATGGAAAATTCATCTATGTACATTCTGTGGAAGACACTTTAATGAAAAAGAAAATTTGAAAAACATGATAAAAAAGAAAATTGTGAAGATCCTGACATCATTATGCCTAAACCAGGATCTAAAATTGAATTTAAGAATATAGCTAAACAAATGAAAGTACCTTACTGTATAATAGGTGATTTTGAATCGTATAATGAAGAATTTAGTCAAAAGAAAGGTAATAAGACAATTATAGTAGCAGAAAAAAAGCATTTGCTTATGGATTCCAAGTATGTTGTTCTTTTGATACAGCAAAAAATAAATATTACGAATACTTTGGTGAAGATGCTAGCAAACATTTTGTAACTACTATAACAGAAGTTTATAAAGAAATAGCCAATGATTATGAAAATAGACAAAAAGAACATGGCTATACACAAGAAGAACTAAGAGAAAAATGGAATAATACAACTAAAAAAGCTGCCATATTTGTGAAAATGAAATAGTTGATAATAATTTCCATTTAGATCATGACCATATGACTGGTAATATACGTGGATTTACACATACTGAATCTAATCAAAACTTTAGAATTCCAAAACATATCCCAATTTTAATGCATAACCTTTCGAAATGCGACTCGGATTTATTTCTTCGAGAACTCGTACCTGATAACGGTATTTTGATTCAGCTGAAAGTTTTATATCATTCTATAAAACAATAACTGTTAATGAAACCTAATATGCCATAGATTCACTCCGTTTTATTGCTTCATCATTAGATAAATGATCTGAGAATTTAGCAAAATGTGATTGTAAATTAAATTGTAAGTGTTTGAGAAATAATTTCAAGTATACTTCTGCTTGTAGCAATAGAAAAATTATTTTGCTTATACTAAATGCGGTACTAAATACTGACCGCGTCAAAGGCGATATTATGCCCAAGGGTCGTGAACATAAACCTTGTAATTTCTCCGACAGCGCCGCTTATAGCGCTAAAGATTGTGTCAACTAGGCTAGCGCCGCTCTCAATTAATGGGAGAAAATTGAATATGTAGACATATAAATGTGACCTCTTTTTTCTCGAGCTATCTGGAGATCAGATTCCTTTGGGAGCGTTTACCTTGGAGACATACGAACTAATTTCATATTATCAGGCTAGACTAGATACAGACATATAAAATGAAATAAACACAGATAAAAAAGGTAATAGATTTATTGAACTTAGATACTTAGGTGCACAGCAATGGGTTACTTCAAATGACAATAACAGTGACAACGATGAAATAATATAAGAATTGTGTCTGAATGGTCCTGAATCTACATTACGAATCCTTCCAAATCTGATTTATCAATCCTTCCAAATCTGATTTACGAATCCTTCCAAATCTGATTTACGAATCCTTCCGAATCTGATTTACGAATCCTTCCAAATCTGATTTACGAATCCTTCCAAATCTGATTTACGAATCCTTCCAAATATGATTTACGAATAATTTTAAAAAGCACTTTTACCCCACTACCAAACACAGTTCTTTCGTCCTGCGCTGTAAGGACTGGCTTGCCATTGGCTCACAAGGCCCAAGGACGCGAACCCTCGTCCAATGATACGTCTTAAATATTTTTGATGATTTAGGCGTTCACACGGTTCTTATCGTTTAAACTTCCTTAGAAATATTGTGCGTAGCACCTTTCTTATTGCTCACTGTCTTAGCGAAATCCAAAAACTGCAGTTTCTTTTCTTTGCTGATTAAGGACTTTTTATTTTTGAAACTAGATTTAGCTTAATTATAAGAGTCAGAATTATCTTTAGAAAGAAGGAACTCTATTTTGGTATTTCAAATACATCGTGTTTTACTCCCGGTACATATCACCCTTTCCATCAATTAATGACGTCCCGTCATTAGTAATTGCTCGCCTTCGGTCTTTTTAAATGTTCGCCATTTATTAACTATTTCTTTTACATAATTATTTTATATATATGTTATGGCTTAATCAGGAGTGCTAAAAATTTTCTCTATTACTTTTCTTATTTTATTCTACATCCCTATCTAAAATTCATCTACCGGACTAAGGTTATTCATGGTTCTAGGCTAGCTACTATACTAAAGATTTTTTTAATTCAATTTTTACAAGGATTTTTTTTTTTGATTTTGCTGTCTATATGACATACTACATTCTATCTACACTACATTGAACGGATAACATGATAACACTACACCTAATTCTACTTGAACGTCTAGCGGTACATACATAAATGATTTATAACAAACAATATTGGGTTTACCATATTCACTGGTAACATTAAAACACTTTCACTATTGGGATTTTTGAATTATCAAAGTTATTAGGAAGTAACACATGTAGATTCAGATCTATTCATCACCTTCGAGTCCTTAGTGTACTACACCCTTCTGTTGTAAATTATTGTCCTTGACTCTTTTTGTCTTGGCAAAAATTTTGAAGCATTTACGTTATGGTTTGAAGCATTTACGTTATTTATTGAACTTACATACTTAGGTGCACAGCAATGGGTTACTCCAAATGACAATAACGGTGACAATGATGAAATAACATAAGAATTCTGTCTGAGTGTTCTTGAACCAATTTTTCGAATCCTCCCAAATCTGATTTACCAATCCTCCCAAATCTGATTTACCAATCCTCCCAAATCTGATTTATGAATACTTCCGAATCAATTCAATTCAATTCAATTTATTCGAATAAAAACATAACACAAACATTAATAACAATAAAGATCCTAGAAGATAACTTGTTAAGGACCAAGAGAAAAAAAATTAAAGTAACACTGAAAGAGAAAAAAAAATAGAAGAATAAAACATGGCTAATTAGAGCAAATTTGTTAAAAATGGAAATATTAAATTATACCATCAAGTTTTGTTACATTTTTATACAACTTGCAGAAACTTGTGGCTAGTTCAACACTGGAGGGAATTTTGTTACATTGAATAATAGATTTGTAAATGGGAGATTGCTGGGCAGCACTAGAAACGCATTTAGGAATTTTAAAGGCTCTATTGGATGAACGGAGACAATGGGCTTCCGAATTATTAATATTATAATAGGTTAGGAGTTGAGGTGGAAGATTATTGTGGAAAGCAGAGTAAGCAAGCGATAAATTTTGTTTTTGTATGATTTGATCAAGTGGAGCTATGCCAAAATCTGAATACAAATCACGAGTTGGGTATAGACGGGGAAGCCGAAAAACTGCTTTAATGGCGCGGTTTTGGGCAAATTTGAGTTTTTTAATGAAGGACCATTTTGTATTTCCCCAAACTGATCCGCAATAAGAAAGGTAAGGAAAAATAAAGGAATAATAGAGGGTAACTAGGATGTCAGGAGGAAGAAAATAATTCACACGGTTAATCATAGCTACTTGTCTCAAAATCATTGCTGTGATGTAAGAAATATGATTAGAGAATGACAACCATGAGTCAATAAATACACCAAGAAACTTGGCAACCTCCACTTGTGGGATGATGTCGGAGGAGTACCTGAGACCAAGAGCAGGTTGAATAACGTCTTTGTTGTAGGGGGTTCTGAATAACACTATTTGACCTTTTTTTGCTATTAATGGTCATGTTATTCGTAAGGCACCACGCCTGGACTCTGTTCAGAAGGACTTGGGCAGAGGTTACTGCCAATGGTAGATTGGTGCCAGTGATGAAGAAGTTGCTGTCATCAGCAAATAATACAGGATACACTGAAGGGCCCAGGTCTATAACAAGATCATTGATATACAGGAGAAATAAAATAGGGCCCAGAACGGAGCCTTGTGGGACACCCCTCCGAACAGGTAAGGGCTGAGAGGATACTCCACCCAGGCTCACACTCTGTACCCTTCCAGATAGATAAGAATCAAACCAAGAGAGGGGAACACCACGAATACCGTAGCTATTTAATTTACTTATTAAAATACTATGATCGAACATGTCAAAGGCCTTAGAAAAATCCAAAAATAAGCCCAATACAGTTTTTTTAAGGTCGAGTTGTGAGCGTATGAACTGTGTAGCGTCAATTAGAGCATGAGAAGTTGAGAATTTCGGCCTAAAGCCATATTGGTGAGGAGAAATCAAGGATACGGAATGCTGACTGTCAAACAGAAAGGGAGACAGACGTCTGAAGATGATTCTCTCGAGCACTTTGGATATAACAGGAAGAATTGAGATTGGACGATAATTACCTATCTCAGTTGGATCGCCCATTTTAAGAACTGGAATAACAATGGCTGACTTTAGTAAATCAGGGAAAACTCCGTGGGTTAAAGATAGGTTGGAAATATGCTTGATGGGCTCGTAAACAAAAGGAGATATGGTCTTCAGGAGCTTATTACTTAATCCAAGACAGTCAGGAGTAAAACTATTAGGGAGAGAACCGATGATTTGAAGTACCTCATTGCTATCAGTTGGGCAGAAAAACATGGATCTAAAATTGAAGCAAGGGAATACAGCCTGTGAGGAGGAGTGGGAGTCAGTATGAGGAACATTCAAAAAATAATTATTAAATGCATCAGGTGCATGTAAAGGGTCAATTAATCTACCATTTGTGTCTTTAAGGTGAATAGGTATAGACTTTGATTTTCTATTTTTTGAAAGTATATCATTAATGGTGGACCATATCTTTTTCAGATTTCCTTTGCAATTGAGAATTTTTGTATAATAATAATTTTTCTTCGCTTCACGGATGAGTTTAGTGTATAAGTTTTTATAATGTTTATAATTAGATAGGTCAATATCACTACTGGTCTTACAGGCTAACTTATATAATTTGTTTTTACGATATGAGGAGACAATGAGGCTATGTGACATCCAGGGGCAAATAGGGATATTTTTCCGGTTAGGTTTACGAATAGGAACAGTTGAATGGATAATCTCACTTAGCCTTTGCGCAAAACCATTTGTGGCAGAATTTACCTCGTGACAATTTAAGACATCGGACCAGTCAGTGGTTCTTAGGCAATCGATGAAATGGTTTATATTTGCAGAACTGTAGTTTCGAGTAGGTGTTGGGATATTAATTCTAGACCGTAGAGGTAGTGGTTGCGATGGTAGAGACAAGTAAATAGGAAAATGGTCTGACAGATCCGAAAATACTATATTTGAGGACAGGTCATTTCCCAGGGAAGTGGATACAAAAATGTTGTCAATTAATGTTGATGTTGATCTCACAGGATCGACTCTACTGGGGAAAAAAATTGTGGGTAGAAGACCACTCGCGGTTACCGATTCAAAAAAAGTGTCAGATTCAATATTTTTACCAACATTGAGTAGGTTGCAATTAAAGTCCCCAAGAACTATTGCCTTTTTATGGGGTAGGTTAATAAAATTAGAAAAATCATCAAACAGATTACAAAAACATGAGGTTGGAAATGGAGGAGGTTTATAAAATAAGGAGAGTATATAGGAATTTTGGCCGATAACTATGTTTACAATTATTTAATAAATACATCTGAGATTTAGTTGTGTAGAGAAAATAGATTCGCACTCTGATAGCCTGGTAAAATTTACAGTCGAACGGATGTAAAGTGAGATACCACCAGAATACTTAGTCAATCTCCTGGGCATATGGATTATTTGGTAACCAGGGAGTAAAAAATCACTAGTGTCATCATTATCGGAAAGCCATGTCTCTGTTAATCCTATTACATCGAAAGGGCAGACACCATTAATTGAAATTAAATCTTTAAACTTGAGCCACTTATCCCGGATGCTTCTGATGTTGAAACAATGAAAATTAAGGGAATTATTATTTACTAGTTTTGGCTTCACATTAGTAGCAAAATCGAAAATATCAAGGTATTTACAACTAGCATTTGTTAAGGTACCAGGGGGGCTGCTTATAGGGTTGGCATGCTGATTATCATCTATATCGGGATAATTAAAAACAATGTTATTGGAAAGGGATAAATTAGTTAAAAACGAAAAGTCACACATTAAATAGTCGTCAGGCGTTCTGATTGTGACTCAATCAGCCTATGTTGGCTTAAAACACTCTCAATTTGAATTTCTGCTTCGGAAACTATGGTCTCGCCAAAGTGAGTTTTTGCCACATTCTTCAGAATAATGCATTTCAACTGATTGGGTAACTCTAATTGGGAGATGAGCATAGAGGTAACTGTAAAGCTGGCTAATTTAAAGTACACGTTTGATTCATCTTCCAAAGCATTTGGAGAAACTGTGTGAAATCTGTGGGGAGTAATTCCAGGTAGCTTTGTCGGTTTTGATGTCTTTCCTTGCGTAGGATTTTCCGAAAGGGGGTTCTTCAGGTTTTTTGGGGGGCACTTGCTATCAAGGGGAACCATGCATTAGTTTTGTCTCGGATGAGATTATTCTGAAAACTTTCAACACTAGGGGAAGCATTGGGAACTCTTGGTGTCCTGGGGGCTGCTGGTTGCCTGGGGCCTGTTGGTGGTTCCGGGGCTGTTGGGTGCCTGGGGCCTGTTGGGGGACGGGGGACTCTTGGTGTCCTTGGGACTTGCATTGCTACAAAAGGGATTGGAAGTTGTTGCTCTTTTGCTATTCTTAGTATCCCTGCCCTTTGTTTATATTTGGGACAGCTACCTTTATCTAGGGAATGGTGTTTGCCCTTACAATTAGTACATATTGGGTCAAATTGACAGTTTGACTCATTATGGTCCTTGCCAAGGCAAATCTTACAAATGTTGGAATCCTCTCTACAGTATTTATCTGAGTGCCCAAGCTTTAGACATTTAGTACACTGTAATGGCTTTTATTTGTAAGGCTTGAATGATTTTTTTTGGCCACAGAGGAAAACTCTGTCAATATTAAATTGTCCTTGAAGCTCAAACAACACAGTCTTAAAGTTTGTGGTTTCAGTGGTTTCGTGACCAAAGGTATGGAAACTAGAGACCGGAATGCATTCACCTTTTTCATTCATCAATGCTTCCATCAGGTCCGAGTTTAGAAATGATATAGGGATATTGTAGAGCACTATCTTTGTTTTTATTGGGCTTGGGGACCACAGGTGGGCTGTGACAACAACATTTTCAACACTTTTTAGCTCCATTACCTTTTTCAATGATGTGGGATCGTTCAAAAGGATATCTAGGGATCTTGATCTGTTTATATTCATATTAAAGTTGCAACGAATGGTCTTGAAGAGGGAAACTCGCAACTTTGGTAGATCACGGTTGGTAAACAAGCAATTATCAGATTGGGGAACTAGTTGAATAATTACCGGGAAATCGGCTGAATTTCTTGAAGAGTTGTTCGTGGTATCGGTTTGATGTATTATTGCTGAATCTGGTTAACTTTTTGTTCTCTGTCTTCTACGCTTAGCCGAGTTTCTATCTTAAAGCCTTTTTCATCTTTTTCAGTATCAGTTGTTGAGGGTGATGGACATTGGGTGGTATCCATGTTTAGGGTATGAATACTCTTCAGAGAGGTCGCTGGTACATTCGCAGCTTTAGGGGGGGCTTTCGCACGGACTTGTAAAGATGGTTGAAATGGTGACTTACTCATATCCTTATCAGGTGGTTGTTTTGGAGGCTCCTTTTTTCCAAACATTTGAGCTATTCAAACTCACAAATTCGAACACTAATTAGAAATTGTTTCACAATAAATTCAAAATAGTCAACAATAACGAGAAAAGTACCAGTAATCTGGTTTAGTGTTTACTAATCAGTTGCCAAAAATTTAAATATTCACTATTTTAACAAAGTTAAATAGATTAATGGGTCACCTTAAGTCAAAGTATCCACAAGTCTTATCCAAGACAGGAATTATTCACGTTTTGTTCACAGGTTAGGTTGCAAAATTGCTGGTATCCAGATTATAAATAATTCACAAGAGAAGTCTTATCAAAAACATGAATTAATCACGTTTTTGTACACAGGTTAGGTTGCGAAATTACATGAATCACAGGAGAAGTGTCTCCTCTGAAGGATTTACGAATCCTTCCAAATCTGACTTACGAATCCCTCCAAATCTGATTTACGAATCCTCCCAGATCTGATTTATGAATAATCTTAAAAAGCACTTTTACCCCACTACCAAACGCAGTTTTTTCGTCCTGCGCTGTAAGGACTGGCTTGCCATTGGCTCACATGGCCCAAGGACGCGAACCCTCGTCCAATAATACGTCTTAAATATTTTTGATGATTTAGGTGTTCACACGGTTCTTATCGTTTAAACTTCCTTAGAAATATTGTGCGTTGCACCTTTCTTAATGCTCACTGTCTTAGCGAAATCCAAAGACTGCAGTTTCTTTTCATAGCTGATTAAGGACTTTTTTATTTTTGAAACTAGATTTAGCTTAACTATAGGAGTCAGAATTATCTTTAGAAAGAAGGAACTTTATTTTGGTATTTTAAATACATCGTGTTTTACTCCCGGTACATATTACCCTTCTCATCAATTAATGACGTCCCGTCATTAGTAATTGCTCGCCTTTGGGCTTTTAAAATGTCCGCCATTTATTAACTATTTCTTCAACATAATTATTTTATATATATGTTATGGCTTAATCAGGAGTGCTAAAAACTTTCTCTATTACTTTTCTTATTTTATTCTACATCCCTATCTAAAATTCATCTACCGGACTAAGATTATTCATGGTTCTAGGCTAGCTACTATACTAAAGATTTTTTAAATTCGATTTTTACAAGGATTTTTTTTTATTTTGCTGTCTATATGACATACTACATTCTATCTACACTACATTGAACGGATAACATGATAACACTACACCTAATTCTACTTGAACGTCTAGCGGTACATACATAAATGATTTATAACAAGCAATATTGGGTTTACCATTTTCACTGGTAACATTAAAAAACTTTCACTATTGGGATTTTTGAATTATCAAAGTTATTAGGATGTAACACATGTAGATTCACATCTATTCATCACCTTGGAGTCCTTAGTGTACTACACCCTTCTGTTGTAAATTATTGTCCTTCACTCTTTTTGTCTTGGCAAAAATTTTGAAGCATTTACGTTATGGTTTGAAGCATTTACGTTATTTATTGAACTTACATGCTTAGGTGCACAGCAATGTGTCACTTCAAATGGCAATAACAGTGACAACGATGAAAGAATATAAGAATTGTGTCTGAATGGTCCTGAATCTACATTACGAATCCTTCCAAATCTGATTTACGAATCCTTCCAAATCTGATTTACTAATCCTTCCAAATCTGATTTACGAATCCTTCCAAATCTGATTTACCAATCCTTCCAAATCTGATTTACAAATCCTTCCAAATCTGATTTACGAATCCTTCCAAATCTGATTTACGAATAATTTTAAAAAGCACTTTTACCCCACTACCAAACACAGTTCTTTCGTCCTGCGCTGTAAGGACTGGCTTGTCATTGGCTCACATGGCCCAAGGACGCGAACCCTCGTCCAATAATACGTCTTAAATATTTTTGATGATTTAGGCGTTCACACGGTTCTTATCGTTTAAACTTCCTTAGAAATATTGTGCGTAGCACCTTTCTTATTGCTCACTGTCTTACCGAAATCCAAAAACTGCAGTTTCTTTTCTTTGCTGATTAAGGACTTTTTATTTTTGAAACTAGTTTTAGCTTAATTATAGGAGTCAGAATTATCTTTAGAAAGAAGGAACTTTATTTTGGTATTTTAAATACATCGTGTTTTACTCCCGGTACATATTACCCTTCCCATCAATTAATGACGTCCCGTCATTAGTAATTGCTCGCCTTTGGGCTTTTAAAATGTTCGCCATTTATTAACTATTTCTTCTACATAATTATTTTATATATATGTTATGGCTTAATCAGGAGTGCTAAAAACTTTCTCTATTACTTTTCTTATTTTATTCTACATCCCTATCTAAAATTCATCTACCGGACTAAGATTATTCATGGTTCTAGGCTAGCTACTATACTAAAGATTTTTTTAATTCAATTCTTACAAGGATTTTTTTTTTGATTTTGCTGTCTATATGACATACTACATTCTATCTACACTACATTGAACGGATAACATGATAACACTACACCTAATTCTACCTGAACATCTAGCGGTACATACATGAATGATTTATAACAAACAATATTGGGTTTACCATATTCGCTGGTAACATTAAAACACTTTCACTATTGGGATTTTTGAATTGTCAAAGTTATTAGGAAGTAACACATGTAGATTCACATCTATTCATCACCTTCGAGTCCTTAGTGTACTACACCCTTCTGTTGTAAATTATTGTCCTTTATTCTTTTTGTCTTGGCAAAAATTTTGAAGCATTTACGTTATGGTTTGAAGCATTTACGTTATTTATTGAACTTACATATTTAGGTGCACAGCAATGGGTCACTTCAAATGACAATAACAGTGACAACGATGAAATAATATAAGAATTCTGTCTGAGTGGTCCTGAACCTATATTACGAATTCTCCCAAATCTGATTTACCAATCCTCCCAAATCTGATCTACGAATCCTTCCAAATCTGATTTACGAATCCTCCCAAATCTGATTTACGAATCCTCCCAAATCTGATTTACGAATCCTTCCAAATCTGATTTACGAATCCTTCCAAATCTGACTTACGAATAATCTTAAAAAGCACATTTACCCCACTACCAAACGCAGTTCTTTCGTCCTGCGCTGTAAGGACTGGCTTGCCATTGGCTCACATGGCCCAAGGACGCGAACCCTCGTCCAATGACACGTCTTAAATATTTTTGATGATTCAGGTATTCACACGGTTTTTATCGTTTAAACGTCCTTAGAAATATTGTGCGTTGCACCTTTCTTAATGCTCACTGTCTTAGCGAAATCCAAAGACGGCAGTTTCTTTTCTTTGCTGATTAAGGACTTTTTATTTTTGAAACTAGATTTAGCTTAATTATAGGAGTCAGAATTATCTTTAGAAAGAAGGAACTTTATTTTGGTATTTTAAATACATCGTGTTTTACTCCCGGTACATATTACCCTTCCCATCAATTAATGACGTCCCGTCATTAGTAATTGCTCGCCTTTGGGCTTTTAAAATGTTCGCCATTTATTAACTATTTCTTCTACATAATTATTTTATATATATGTTATGGCTTAATCAGGAGTGCTAAAAATTTTCTCTATTACTTTTCTTATTTTATTCTACATCCCTATCTAAAATTCATCTACCGGACTAAGATTATTCATGGTTCTAGGCTAGCTACTGTACTAAAGTTTTTTTCAATTAAATTTTTACAAGGCTTTTTTTTGATTTTGCTGTCTATATTACATACTACATTCTATCTACACTACATTAAACAGATAACATGATAACACTACACCTAATTCTACTTGAACGTCTAGCGGTACATACATGAATGATTTATAACAAGCAATATTGGGTTTACCATATTCACTGGTAACATTAAAACACTTTCACTATTGGGATTTTTGAATTATCAAAGTTATTAGGAAGTAACACATGTATATTCACATCTATTCATCACCTTCGAGTCCCTAGTGTACTACACCCTTCTGTTGCAAATTATTGTCCTTCACTCTTTTTGTCTTGGCAAAAATTTTGAAGCATTTACGTTATGGTTTCTTCATGGAACAGTTCGAGACTGACTGTCTTCACACGACAAGTTTTCTCTAATAGTCAACTGGGAAATGATGCTTCCCACTACAGGTGTTGGTGTTTTTCTTCTCAGCATATCATTTTTAGGATTTTTTGAGGCACATAGAGAATGTATTCTCATGTAAAATTATTCATTTGTGCCTTTTATAAAATTGTTAGCTCATGACTTGCGTCGATTAGCCTTTGCGGTGATTCCTAGGTTAATCACGGGGTAATTGAAGTTTGGATTTAGAATAGGTTGTCATCAAACTATAGTGATTCCCTTAACATATTGTCTTTAACTTGAACTTCAAACATCTTCAAATATCGTTTAACTTCAAATATCGTTAAATATCGTTTATCTTGTATTGATCGATGGGGTTCTCAGAATTAAACTTCAAATTATCTCTAACTTCAGCTTCAAATATCTTCAAATGTCTTTAAATATCATTTATATTCAAATATTGTTAAATATCATTTATCTTGTACTGATCGATGGGGTTCTCAGAATTAAACTTCAAATTATCTCTAACTTCAGCTTCAAATATCTTCAAATGTCTTTAAATATCATTTAACTTCAAATATCGTTAAATATCGTTTATCTTGTATTGATCGATGAGGTTCTCAGAATTAAACTTCAAATTGTCTCTAACTTCAGCTTCAAATATCTTCAAATGTCTTTAAATATCATTTAACTTCAAATATTGTTAAATATCGTTTATCTTGTATTGATCGATGGGATTCTCAGAATTAAACTTCAAACATAGTGTTACCTGATACGTAATATGGTTCATGGTCGAAGAAACGATGATCGAAGGCAACTGTTGTTTTCGTAGACGAAGCTGGGATTAAAATTGCCTGGAGTCTATGGTGAGTACTCTTCGTTGGTTGAGATATGATGAAAATAGATGCTACTGGGTCGTATCTGTACTGGGCAGCTCATTGTAATGCTCAATAACCAATGCGTCCATTTACTTCCTGTAATAAAAATATCGAGGTAGAATCACACGTTCTTTAAAGTAAACACTCATAGTACAAATAAGTCACGTATTGATTGGGTACATTAATTTCTACGCTATGAGACAGAATTAAACATCTAAAACAGAATCTAAAACAGAGATGTCTTCAAATTCGTTTTGAGAACGGAAACATCGATAAAGGGCTTATATAATTCTTCAATACTTATTAAATAAACATAAAGGGCTTATATAATTCTTCAATACTTATTAAATAAACATAATTTACCCTACATTATTAAGTTTGAGGTCTAATTTTACAACATATTTCATGCCTGCATTGTTCACGCACGTCCGTGCTGTATAAGAAACGCATGTTGCAACGTCGTAACCACACGGTTTTACGCAAACGATACTACAATGAGGGAACAAGACATAACAAGGACGAGTGGAGACCTCTATACCCACTCGTTTACTATTGTTTTCCCTATTTTCTTGGCTTAGACGGTCTCGTTGGGCTCCAGGTTTACCTTTGCATTTAAGCTGTTTCCCCGTGCTTTTCTCTTGGTTTTCGTCTTCTTAGTCTGAGGATTTTTTCCGTAATTAAAAGTCAAAATTGGTGCCTCATATTCGTCTTTCGAATAAGGTAATTAGATGCAGGATTTCCAAGCTTGCCCGCGTAGATTCCAGTTGATGCTTGGCAAAGAATATAAGCGTAATGAAGAACTGACATCAATATCTTTTTAGAAGGCTATTGTTTGAGCAAATCCTTCAGCACTAAATAAATAAATATGATATTAAAGTTTTATCAGAATCTGTTAAGCGAAAAACACCTCCACATTAATGGGGAATTCCTAGTGGGTTTTACTTAGTCGCCATTGGACAAACACAGGGTTTCAATCCATGTATCTTAACTGTTCAAATGGTTTTAAAATTGTATATATTATTATTTAGATATAATTCCACATCCGCCGTGAAATTCTACATATAAACGTACCAATAGCCAACCATTGGTACATATATTTCTCGAGTACGAAACATTATATTTCTCGAGTAAGAAACAAATGAATAAGCAAACTTGCAGCACATAATTACACAGGTATCCTATTTTATGTGTAGGCCTAAAATAATTATAATCTGCACTATAACAAAATAGTTTATGTATACGAGGTTAATTTCATCCACAGTTACCTACTAATAGGTAGTTTTGAGTTTAGAATCTTCTCTTAATTTTCTTGTTACTATTTTTATAGGCGTCCCTTTTTCTTTGGTAAGTTTTCATACGTTTCAGGAATAATTTACTACAAAGGGATTTGTATTCTTCAGATTCAGGGTCAAATAAAAATTGCTTGTAATATTGAATTTCAGCTAAAGGATGATGTATGCCTTCATATTTGACACATTGGGGATTTTTTTTGAGGTTATAGCAGATTTTGGGGGCTCTGCATTTATCGAGGAGTAATAAGTCTGTTTGAGTGGGTCCCTTGCAATAGAAATACTTGATATTGAGGTTCTTTTGTAGGCGTCTTATCAATAATTGTAGACAGCCAAGTTGCTTTGCGCTACTTCTTCTATATTTTGTTTTGACCTCCCCTCTAGCCTGACGATGCTTGGGGAACCTGCAAGTGCTAAACCATACTTATAAGTGTGGGGTGCGTACCCTTTAAGGTTGTAGGTTACATCCCATTCTTTCTCATATATTTGATTTCCTTGTTCGTCCACGACTAACATAGCTGCCGAATATATAATGTTTTCCTTCACGTTCATTATGCTAATGAACTCAGTATCAATTATCGCCCTTCGAGTAGGTTTTGATTCCATTGTCATGATCTGAAAATGCTCACAGTTAGGACCTGGGTCGATTTTTTCATAGAAAATCCTAGGGACGAGACCGTCCCCAACAAACCAAACGCTGCTTGTGGGCGAGCTCCTCCCAGACTTCCCACGAAACGTGGTCCATCGAATTAGGTTTGATTACACAACTTAATACTGAGTAGAGGATATTTTTCATAGTTCATTTGTAGAATATAAGTTGAATTCCATAGAGGAGTATGAATTCAAAGTATGAATATCCCCGATTCACATTAGAATAGATGATATTGACTTTGAAAACACGACCTCTCCTCTCCATGATATAAGTTCCGTTATTGATCTCAATAACTGGGTATATTATAGGTTATCCAACTGATTAATTCACATTTATAGGGGTATAGTTAATTATAAGGTATTTGAAATTTTTCTTTACATTAATTAGGGGTATTTCCATCTGTTGGGTTTTTTAACCGTTCTGCCTGAATGTTTCATTATTTTCTCCTCTGTTTCTTGCGGTTTTTTCTTTTTCGGTTTTTCTAGCGAAATAAGGTCAAACTTTTTGTATTGTTTTTTCAAAAATTCTTGCCCTTTTAATTTCGTTTGTTTCCCGTGTGCGGCTGCTGAGGTCGGTCTTGACTTTCCTATTTCTTTAGCTACTCTATGGTCTGATTCACCATCAGACTCTTCGGAACTAGTTTCCGACGAATCTGGATTGGAACTTTTAGAGGTGGCACTTTTTGAGGTATCACCTGCCCGTCCTTCGTAAATTTCTACTCCTCTGGAAGTAGAAGGTTTATTCCCTAGGTCCTCGCTTTGAGTTCTCAACTCGGGGGATTTTAAAGATTCTTGAGAGCTTTGGGAGGAATCAATAGTTTTTGCGGGGTTTCTCCATTGTTTGAATGCCATGTCCTCAGGGGGATGGGGCATTCTTTGCACTAGGGTTTCCCTCCATGAAGTCCACTTTTTAGGTTTGACCTTGGACACAGTTATATCATGATGTTGACCTTGCTGGTCATCCTTGGGAGTTTTATTCTCGGACAATGTATTTTGACTGTTTTTTATGGGGAAATTAATTAAATCCATAGCTTCTCGCAGGTTTGTTTTAATTAAATCTTCGAGAGGAGTTTTCTTTACAGCAATGCCGGGGGTTTCTACAGCTCTGTTTAATTCCTCTTGTAAAGACAGGGGCCTTTCTATCGGTGTTGCAGGGGAAACCATATCGTCTGGAAATCTTTTGGGGGGACATGGGGTCGAGATTCTATCGGGGAAAAATTGGGTTTTTGGAGATATTGTATAATCTAAATCTCCTGCACTCGCCGACGAATAACTTTTTGGACTTTTTGGCGTTTTTATTTTTACTGGTGTTAGGTTTTTTTTCTGGAATAACTAGATTTTCCATAGCTAAAAATTCTTCAAAGTTTTGTTCATCACTGTCATTCTCGAAATAGTCTTGCTTGAAATTAAAAGATTTTAGCTCTGCCAATCTTGACCTAGGGGGCTCATTTTCCGAATCTGACGAATGAGTAGAAGAGGGATGTGATACCCATCTCTGTGGAAATTTGGCTCTTTTTATTCGGCTAACATGCGCCTTGTAAGTTCTTCCACTACCGGGGTTTTCCATTTTAAAAGTATATTCGTTATCTTACTTTTTGACTATTCTGTACGGTCCAGAATATTGGTTGGAAAGTTTTTTGCCTTCCGTTTTTGCCTCGTTCTTTAGGTAAACGAAGTCTCCTACTTTGAAACTTATACTCCCCTTGACTTTGTGAGGGTTTCTTAGCTCTTGGTTTATTTTACATTTTTCCAACTCTTGCCTAACTATCTTATAAGTTTTCCTCATCCTATTTATGAATTCTTGTTTGTAATCTTCCGAGCTATTATAACACTGCCGAGATTCAACAATCTCATTATACGGGATTCTAATATCACGACCAAAAAGTAAATAAAATGGATTGTCTTTGGTTGTTTCGGAATAAGCAGTGTTGATTACGTTAGTTAAATAAGGTAATAATTTATCCCAGTTGCTCCTATTGTCTTACGTATAAATAATTAAAACGTTCGAAAATATTTTATGACTGTTTTATATTTTGCCATTAGCTTGTGGGTGGTACGGAGCTGTCACCATTTTCTCTATATTAAGAAAACTCATTAAGTTTTTTGTTACTTTTGAAACAAAATTGCTCCCGTTGTCACTCAAAATTTTATTAGGAATTCCAAATTTAAAAAATAATTTTGCTAACGCCTTACTTGTGGCATAAGCGCCTTGATTTTTTAATGCTTTTGCAAAAGTAAATCCGGAAAAATGATCTATAACCGAAAGAATACAAGTATGGCCTCTGCTAGAAACAGGTAAGCCTCCACTTGTCAAGTATAGGTTAAATGAGATAATATCGAAGGGGTACTTTGCTACCGGGATCCTTCCCATTGGAGGATTCGGGTAAGCTGGGGGGATTTTTCTTAAGTTGCATGCTTCGCATGTACTTACGAATTCTTTAAGTTTTGTCATTGCAGACGGGACGTAAAAGTATTGTTTTAATTAATGAAAAGTTTTCATAATTGCTAAATGTCCAAACGTGTCCGCATGATAATATTCAAACGCATACCCTTTTAAGTTTTGTGGTAATACAGGTATTATAGAGGTTTGGTTTTAACTTGTTTCCGCAGTCACGAACCTAAACAGTATTTCTTCATCCAGATCATAGTCAAAATTATCTATCTCTTTTCTAAGAGTTTTGAATTTATCCGGTAACGCATCATCATTCACAGAATAATCAATTAGTGCTACACACATTTCGTCCTTTTTTTGCTTTCTTTTTATATTTTCCAAAGACAAGGGACAATAGGTAATCTTATTTTCTTTTTCTGTGTCTTTGACTTTGTTTTTCTTACTTTTGTGTTTGCTCTTAGCATTGATAGCGTTAACTTTATTTTCTTCAGCTTCCGACGGAATATTTTCTGGGTATCTACTCAAAAAGTCACAAGTTGCGTTTTGTTTACCTTTTAAATGTTCAAGTTCGTAATCCAGGTCTTGGATTTTCATAATCCATCTAGCTAGAATTCCCGTGGGGTTTTGAATGTGCGCAGGTACTGCAAGCTTTTATGGTCTGATCGTAGTATAAATCTTCTACCAATTTAATAATGTCTAAATTTTTCGAAGTGGTGGATAAATGATAATAATTCTAAATTTGTGCCGGAATAAATACTTTCGCCTTTTGATAAGGTTTTACTCGAATAGCATATAACTTTTTCTATTTGTTTTTGTTTAGGCGTTCCCTCTAGAGGATTAGGGTTTTCTACCGGGATTATTTGCGAAAGGATAGCGCCTATGCCCTTTGAGCTAGCATCCGTCGTAACCACAAATTTTCCGTTTTCGAAATCAGGGAGTGATAAAATTGGTTCAGAAGTGAGCGCCTTTTTGAGACGTTTTAGGGAAGTTTGAGCTTCCTGGGACCAGGTAACATTATGGGAATTCCCTTTAGTTAATTCCGTGAGAGGTTTTGCAATTTGGGCATAATTGCGTACGAATTTCCTGAAGTAGCCAGTAAGGCCTAAAATTCCCCTTAATTCTTTCATAGTTCTGGGGGGCTTGAGGTTATCAACTCATTTTATTTTACCAGGGTCTGGGGATATCTCTCCCTGGGTTACTACTGCTCCTAAAAACTTAATCTTAGGTTTAAATAAATTTACTTTCTCAGGCCAGCATTTTAAATTGCCTTGACTGAGCTTCTCGAACACCTTAGCTAATTTTACTAAGTGTTAAAAACAGATAAAGGTAAAGAATTTGTTATGAAAAACGTTCAAGTATTTTTAAAAAGTCATGAAATTCATTGGTTTTCATCTGAAAGGGAATTGAAGGCTCAAATCGTGAAACGATTTAATAGAACTATCAAAGAGAAATTATGGAAACATTTAACTTACAACAATACTAAATGTTGGATAGAGGTATTACCGTCATTAGTTGAGAATTATAACAACTTTTATTATAGATCAGTGAATATGAAACGAATATAAGCTAGTAAAAAAGAAAATAAAAACAGGGTGTATAAAAATTGTTTCCAGACATACATTCTCAAACAACGAAACATAAACTTAATGCAGGTGATTTGGTTAGAATTAATAAGAAAAAGAGTGTTTTTGATAAAGGCTATCTTCCAAATCATACAAAGGAAATATTTCAAATTTCTTCAGTTAAACAGACAACTCCTACTACGTATGAATTATCCGATAAATCGGGTGAGTTAATTATTGGTGCTTTTTATGAAAAAGAGTTATCAAAAGTACAAAATTACAGATCAATTAGGTAGACTTATCGATTTTAATGGTGAGAATGTTGGTTATGTATTGGATTTGAAAAAAGTTTAATGAAATTAGAAAAGTTATAGTTAATTATTTTCTCTTATAAAACTTTTACTGTAATAAATGTTGATTAATAAAAAACAATTGCTATACACAACACAATACGGTAGTGGTATTTGCAGTTTTTTTTAAGAATATACCTAACTCGGAATTATTCAAGACTTCCCTGAAAAATATAAAAGATGGAGCTTTATCAGTGTATAATAATATGATTAAACCTCGATTAGAGCTAGTAAAAATTGAGGTATTGAATATGGTAAAGAATTCATCAATTTAAATAGAAAAGAATTAGATAATGTATTTAAAAATAAAAATTGATGAAAGAAGCTATTGGAAATAATAAAAGGTATATAAATAGAAGAGGTCGAGATCTCTTAAATACGTTGATTTCAGGTAAGGGATTAAAAATTTTAAAATAAAAATTATACAATAAATTTCTTGTCTATATAAATGGAGGTTGTTAATGAAGTTGTTGCTCCTTATTGGCAAATATTTTAAAAGCCTATTGTTAATAATTCGACAACGAAATATGAATTTAAAGAAATTAGAGAAACAAATGTTAATGTTTCAAAATTAGATAATTTTGAATTTACAATAAAAGATTTATAATCTTGGATCCTTCCTAGTGATAGCTATCTTCATGCAAAAATAAAAATATCGCGAGAGGATGGAAAGAATATGGATTCTGTAGACAAGGCTACTTTAACAAATAATGGGTTTAATCTGTTTAAAAATGCTGAATATATCATTAATGGTAAAACCACTGAATCTATTGATTATGTTGGTATATCGACAACCGTTAAAAATCTATTAGAATTTTCTGATGATTATTCGAGAAGCGCAGCACCAAATATGGTTTGGTATAAAGATAAAACACAAACAAATGATTCATTTACAGAAGAAAGTGAGTTTGTAAGTACTTCTACAACTGCAAAAGCAGGTGAAAGTCCAACAATTAAAACAAAGAAAAACTATAAATTTAATAGCTGTTTATTAAAAAGATATAATGTTTCACTGACGACTCTCCATGTCAAAAACAAAAGAAAGTCATGTAGTTAGTATGTATTTACCAGTATCAAGATTATTTGGATTTTGTCAAGACATTAATCGTGTATATAGAGGTGTTACACATAAAATTGCGTTTGAAAGGAATAGTAACAATAATATGATTATAAAAAAGGTTCTCAAAATTTTAAAGTAGATATAATGTATTTATCTTGGATTCTACCAGTATTAAATCCTAGTTTATTCATTAGAAATGAGTTAGAAGGTAAATTAGTTAAAAAGAGTTCATTTGAATTAAGATGGGAAGCGTGTAATACTTATAAAAGTGATAATAGAAATGACAAAGAATTGACATGGAGAGTCGTCAGTGAAAGATGTAATACATCTAAAATTGTTGTAGTATTTCAGAAAATAGAAAAAAATAGAAATGCTTTACAAAATAATATGGTATTTGATCATATGAATATTGAAAAAATTGAAGTGAGAGTGAATGGCTATAAATATCCACAGAAAGAATTAAAATGTGATTTTAGTAATGATAATGAGGATTATTTTAATGCTTATCAAAGATTTTTACATTTAGGATACAAACATCGAAACGTTGATAGCGGAACTATTGTTAGCTATAATGACTTTAAAACAGTATATACATTATTTTGTTTTGACGTTTCAAAACATGAACCTAATATTTATGCGTCTGGTTCAAATATTGATATAAAAATTAAACTTTTGTTAGATCAAGAGCCTGCTGAGTCATACTACATTTACTGCGTTATATTTTCAGAAAGAAAAGCAAACATGGATGCTATTGATCATAAATTATATGTGATTCTATAAATTATTTTCGATTTCAGAAAATTTGTATAATAAAATAATTTATAGATTAATGGAGAAACTTTTAAGAGAAATGGAAGTGGAAAATAAATGCAATCGAACCGTTAAGAAAGAAAACTTAGACATTGGAATAGAATATACAGTTAAAGCAATGAAAAACGTAGTAACTAAATATGGTAATAAACTTGTTAATATTGTTAATTTTGAGGGTGAAGTGGTTGATATCTTTGCACCAAAACGATTTGATTCTAAAGCAGCTGATTTTGAAAGGAAATTTAAAAAATGAGAAAAAGATAAAGGTATGATTCTAAAGGTTATTGAAAGAAAAGGGAAAAATAATAATAATTATCTAGATATTGATATTGAACTTAATTATCAGTATATTGAACTATATAATAAATATTAAATTATTACATTTTATCAGTGATATAAGAAGAATTGATTATTTTTTCAAATTACATCAAAAATTCTTATTTCAGAAAAACCTTTTCTGATGTTAAAGCTCATGATGGAAAATTCTTAAAATGTTGGGAATTTTCATTTAAAATGGGGTGAATTCAATTGAAAAGGGGGTAAATTGAAGGGGTGAGATAGGTGAGGCACCTCCTGTATTTCTTATACTACTGGTGCAGAAAACAAAATAGTTCATACAAAACACTTAAATTCTAACATCACCGCTAATACTTCTTATTGAATACAAAAAGTTCTTACATTATCCAAAATAATGCCTACGAAACACATTTAACTCAAACAAAATGCAAATAATACTTTACACAATTCTAAAATAGATCTAACAGAAAAAAATAGCTGGTGCACAAGACAAAATACATTCTACAAACTACAAAATTCTAATATCTTCTCAAATACTTCTTATAGAATACAAATAATTCTTACATAATCTAAAACAATTCCTACATAACAGAAATAACTCTTACAAAATACAAAAAATGCTTTGCACAATTCTACAATACTAGTTATATTGAAAGAAATATAGTTGAGTTGTAGAATGAAAAATAGTTGGTGTAGAACACAAGATACTTGCTACAAAACAAAAAAATTCTAACAACATCCCAAATACTTATTAAGGAATACAAAAAGTTCAACCATAATCAAAATTGTAAAACAGAAATAACTCTTACAAATACAAAAATAATTTAAAAAATTCTAAAATAGTTCTATCAGAATGAAAAATAGTTCATGCACAACACAAAATACTTACTAAAAAACACAAAAATTCTAAGAGCTTATCAAATACTTCTTATAGAATACAAAAGGTAAAACATAATACAAATAATTCCTAAAAATCAGAAAATTATTCTTACAAAATACAAAAACACTTTGCACAATACTAAATACTTCTAACTCAAGCAAAAATGCAGAGCAAAAAACATTTGCTACAAAACAAACAAATTCTAATAGTATCCCCAAATACTTGTTATAAAATACAAAAAGTTCATACATATTCCAAAATAAATTTTACAAAACATAAATAATTCTTAAGAATACACAGATACTTTCTACAATTCTAAAATAGTTCTAACAGAATGAAAAAAGTTGGCCCAGAACACTAAATAAATGCTGCAAAACACAAAAACTCTTATAACATCTCAAGTACTTTTTATAGCATACAAAAAAGCAAAAAAATAATCCAAATAATTCCTATAAAACAAAAATAAATCTTACAAAATAAGAAAAATATATTACAAAATTCTAAAATGCTTGTAAGGAAATGAAAAATTTTTTGTGCAGAACGCAAAATACTTGCTAAAAAATAAAGAAAATCTAACAACATCCCAAATATTTCTTATAAAATAAAAAAGTTTAAAGATAATCCAAATATTTCCTACAAAAGAAAACATTAGTTTTAAGAAATACAAAATACTGTCCACAATTCTAAAATAGTTCTAAGAGAAGCAAAGATAGTTGATGCAAAACACAAAATACTTGCTACAAAATACAAAATTCTAACAACATCCCAAATAATTCTAAAACAAAAAAAAGTTCGGACATAATACAAAATAATTCCTACAAAACTAAAAATTATCCTTGCTAAGCGCAAAAACAATGCAAAATTCTACAAAAGTTGTAACAGAATAAAAATATTTAGCAAGATTAGTTCTAAGAGAATGAAAAATTATCTGTGTAGAACAAAAATACTTGCTACAAAACACAGAAACTCTAACACCATCCCAAATACTTTATGTAGAATACTTAGCACGAAAAATATACTTAAATACTTAGCACGAAAGAACAAAGATACTTAGCACGATTCTAACAAAATCCTAATAAAACACAAACAAATTCTAACAAAACACAAAAATTCTAACAAAATCCACAATACTTATAAAATACAAAAAGTTCAAACCTAGTCCAAAACAATTCCTAAAAGCAAACAAAAAATTTATATGAAATACACAACACTTAGCACAATTCTAAAATAGTTCTTACAGAAAGAAAAATAGTTGATGCGAACATAAAATACTTGCTTCAAAACAAAAAATTTCTAACAGCATCCCAAATACTTCTTATAGAATTCAGAAAGTTAAAACATAATCCAAAAAAATTCCTACGAAAAAGAAATAATTCTTTCAAGATATAAATATAATTTGCACAATTCTAAAGTAGTTCTAACAGAATGAAAAATATTTGGTGCAGAAAACAAAAGACTTGTCATAATACACAACAATTCTAACAACACCCCAAATACTTCAAATAGAATACAAAACTTCCTAACATAGTCCAAAACGAAACACAAAATTACTCTTACGAAATACAAAAAAATATTTTTGTTAATTGATTGTAAGCTAGGTTTATTTTGGTTCATCAAGCTGGGTTCTTACATGCTAAGAACTTTAACTTAATAAAAGTTTTTTTCACATTAAACAAATGAATACATCACGTGCCAGAAGCAAACTTGTTTAGGCTTCACACCTCTAATGAAAAACCTGATATTTACATTACTATCAACATCAGAGAATAATACTAAAATAAGAAAGAAAAGAAAGAAAACAGGAGAGATAAAAAAAGAAAAAAGGTACGGCATAACCACCTACAACTTAATGTGCTTCATAAATAAAAACCTAAATATAACTAATTATCACTGTTGTCTCTCTACCACCCCTCAAAACTACTAAAAAAAATACAGCTGAGGACTCCCGAAAAATCGCTGAGAAATATTATACTCTCCAATACCTATACATTTTAACCTACTCCTAAAGCTAGCAATATTCTCTTGAACTAATAATTCATTTGGTAAAATATTATAAAATCCTGGTCCAACGCGAAGGATAGAGAAGAATGATCTTCGTTTTGAAGGCTGAGGTCGTTTTATCGTGGATGCTGTTCTGGTGGATTACTCCTGGACATTATATCCAGCCACGAACATTTGACCGAAGCATTGTTGCAATAATCCACGCTCATACTTATACGACAACAAAGCTGAATAAAATTTTGAATCTCCATGCAAAGGCCGAATATGTCGTCCAGCATATCTCCTTCTCACTGATACGCCTTCTTTATCATCAAAAAGCACTCCAATAGCTGAATTTTGCATCACACGAAGCGGAAGTAAATGTGTTGGGAAAGCGCTCGACCAAACAACATTACAGCACACAATGTACGGGTGAACATAAGAAAAATACTAAAACCTTATTACATAACACGGAAAAAAATCTTCAGCTTTCTCATAATCCCAACATTCCTTTTAATCTTGCTACTATAAGGACACCAAGGTACTTGACAGTCTTTAATCGCTTGATTGAAGTATCAATAAGTCTAAGCAGATTAGACCATGGATAGTTTATTGGGGCTTCTTCTGTAAGTAAAAATTGTGATTTAGTGTTATTTAACTTCAGTTTATTAACTCTAGTCCATTTACCAATTTGGTTCATACTTGCAATAACCTTCTCCATGAGTTACAGTTGCGTCTTCGCTGCGAATGTAAAATGTGCATCATCAGCAAATGGAACAAAAATTAATTTTATGGTTTCACTGACAGGAAAATTCAGGTCAAACAAAAAACCTTCCAAAGCTCCACAGAAGTCATTAATGAAGATTAAAAACAATGTAGGCCCGAGCACGGACCCTTGTAGCACACCATATTTAACTCTCTTTGTACCCAATACGGCACCACCAACACTCACATACAAAGACCGATTACGAAGGAAAGACCTTAAAAGAACTAAGAACGCACCTCAAAATCCACTATTATCAGGTTTTGCAATGAGAATACCATGATCGACCGAATCGAGGCCTTCACAATATCAAGGAAAAACTGAAGCCACTTTCAAACCAGCATCCAGGGCATCATTAACGAGTCTCACCAAAAACAGAACGGCCTGATCCGTCAAGATTAGTTTTCAGAATCCAAACTGTGCTGGAGTTAGAAGTATTCGTGATTCCAGAAACTATACCATTCTAGCATTTATTATCTCTCGAATACTCCACTTAACACTGGGAGAAGGGAAATAGGTCTATAATCATGGAAAGAATTATTATGACCAGCGATCAGGAAAAATACCACATTCCGAACACTAATTAAATATGAAAACCAAATGGTCTGATACAACTGGATATATATGCTTCACAACTTTCAGGGAAAAATAATTATTACCTATGGCATTACTCTTCAAGCTCAAAACGGTCTTTTTTAGCTGTTCAACAATAATCGGACGCAAATGAGCAGAAACATCACTAGCCACAGGTAAAAGCTGAACAAAATACTCTTCTACAGAGGATGAGGAACCTGTACCTTACATATTTTTTCCAATATTTGAAAGAGATCGCACATATAGGGTAACTCACAATCTGAGTAACTGAACTCTAGGTTGGGTGGATTACCAAGTTGATTTTCTTTCAGACTTTTGCAGGATTTCCTTCCGACTCTTTAAATTCATTTCTGAAATATTCTATTTTAGCTTTGGGACGTAGCTTATTTAATTCGTTATTATATTTTCTATACCTCTCCTCGGAATACGGTGATGTATTGGGATATTTTAATAACCACTTCCTTATGATTATCGCAGTCACCAATACTTTAGAAATCCAAGGTTTAACTTCTGTCACGGTTTGAACTGACTGCCTTGACGTATTACAACATGACTCCCATAATTCGTTCAGTTTACCTTACCATAAACAAAACTTAACATTTATATCAAATTAACTATCTTCAAGAAACTCGAACTTAAATTTTTGTGATTAATTTCTAAGCCAAACCAAAGCATCTCCATCAATTCCCAGTAAATCATTATGCGTTTTTGAATTCTTACTCTTTAGTTTGGCAAAATTATTTACACACAGCAGAAAACCAAAGTGATCAGATACCTCATTAATCACAACCGAAACTGAATTATACTTAATATTAAAAAAAGTATTATCAATAAGGGATTCTACCCGATGAATTGGTAGTTACCCTAGTACAGATATTTACCACAGGAAAAACACCATAACAAGACATCACATTAAAAAATTCACAAAACTTAGCATTAGGATTCTCACTATTTAGGTCCAGATTAAAATCACCCCACACGAACAAAAGCTTATTATCATTAGCAAGCTCATCTAATTGCTTTGCTAAGAGCTCTAGGATTTCCTCAGTAGAACATGAGGGCGGGCGGTACACTACAATCACAAAAAATTCTATCCCGATTTACATTGTTCTAATACCACACTTTCAAATACCATTTCCTTATTTACACGCTTTTCATTCTTCACCTTAATATAAAGACCATTCCTAACGTAAATTGCTAGTCCACCGTTTTGCCTTTATTCTCTATACTTAACATGGCATCGATACTCACCAATATATAATAAATTTGTCGTATGATCTCTCAACCAAGTTTCTGTCAGGGCAATTCCCTATAATTTTGAAAACATATACAATTCCTTGAAATAATCTAATAAGCCAGCTAGACCTTGAGAATTCCACGATAGCAAAGTAAGTCCACAAGATCCTAACAAAACACTATTAAAATAAATAGGGTATTTACAGCATACTTTAGGAGGTACCTCACAAAAATCCTGATCTAAATCTCTATGGAGAGTACCAACTTGTAAATCCTGAATGTTTATCAAATTTCTCTCAAGTGATGTCAATCTATCCAAATCAACGACTAGAATAATAACCAAACATCGAGGGGGTATCAGGAGAACAGTGAAACAAAAATACTACTTTACCAACTACTTTTCCTGGTATACACCAGATCGAAAACAGGCCGGCTGTAAAAAGAAAATAAGCCTGAAAGGGGGAAATATACAAACAATTAAGAAAAGAAATAGCATATAAATGAAACAGAAAATATTAACAGAAAAAAGACAAATTAACAGACAACTAGCGAAAGGAAAATCCGTCACAATAGTAAAAGCTACCATTCATAAGCATAGAAGCCTATTACCACCCACTCATATTTATCATTTGAAATAAAAAGGAAAAAAAATCTTTACTCTTAAACAAACATACAAAAATAACAACAAACATATCTTTTCATTAAAACAACTTTTCATATTTTACCTAAGCAACCAAACAAAAACAAATAAAAATAAATAAAAGATCAGCAAAAAAATGCTATCAAATAAGTCATTTCCTAGAGCCCCTGGAAGCTGCAGAGGGGGGTGACCATACGCTAACTTATCAATTCATTCATCGCGAGTAAATTTCCATTTTATGCCACCCGGCCGTTCAAAACTGGAGGTACGGTGGTACTATATTAGATATCCATGACGTAATACCGTTAGAAATAAGAAGCGATTTTTTTCATAAGTCTTTTTCTTGCCTCTCTCAACGAAAAGGGTATCATCGGTAACATAAATGTTTTATTGGTTTTGCATCGTTTTTATCTTTACCTTCTTTCCATTCTTGATTGTTTCGATTTTTTTCTCACGGTTGCTAGCATTAACCTTGAAATATTTCTTGTCTTTTTTATTTGTAATAACCGTAAACCGTGGTATCACCGGTAACTCCAAACCATGTGTACATATCTCAGTAGAGATTTGCTTAGCCTGACCTTCGTCCTCGCGAACTGCGTTCCATATAATCATATTATTTTCCGTCGTCTGATATTCATAGCCTTAAGAATATCTTGTATTTGAAATACTTTACTTCCGTCTTCAAGTTAACAACTTGAGTTTTCATCATCGAAACTTCATTTTCCACAGCAACCGTACGTGAACTCGATCCCAAAAGTTCATATCGTAAAGTCACTTGATCCGATTCTATTGCTTGTATTTTATTTTTATTATATTAAATCGCTGATCCATCGAATGCACTCGATGAGTTGTGAGTTTCATTCAAAATATCCATCATTTTTTCAAAATCTTCTGACAAGATTTGAAATGATGCCCGAATTTTCGTCGACTTCCGAGTATTTTCAGACGTATTGGGGGTGCTTGTCTTCATATTCTGGCTCGATAGATCCTCTACCTCATGACTCCTCTTATTCTTTTTCCTAATGATTTTGACGTTAGAGTAAACAAACATGTCTTACCGGAGAGAGCACCAAATCTTCACGCACGTTAGCGGAAACGTGCAATAAAATTAGCCGTTATCCAGAGTAAATACCTTGATCCTTCCTCTGTTGAATTCAAGATCCAAGTCTGCTTTATTAGCAACATTTGGTTATAGTTAATATTCCTTCAGACAACAATATATATCCTCAGTAAACCACTATTATTCAGGCGATAGAAGGCAGCTATATATGTTAACCGGTTGATAGCTTAAACATGACTGAAGTAGGTTAGGTTATCCAAACCAAACTAACCTACACGTGGTAGGTTAGGTTAGGTGAAATGGCAATATTTGATGTAGTGGCGACGGTTTTGTGTTTTTTAGTAAGTATTTTGTGTTTTATACCAACTATTTTTCCTTCTGATAGACAACTATTTTAGAATCGTGCAAAGTATGTTTTTATTTCGTAAGAATAATTTTTTTGTTTTGTAGGTATTATTTGGATTAGGTTTGGATTTTTCGTATCCTATAAGAAGTATTTGGGATCTTATAAGATTGTGGTTTGTAGCAAGTATTTTGTGTTCTGCATCAACTATTTTTTCGCTAGAACTGGTTTAAAATTGTGCTAAGTATTTTGTATTTTGTAAGAGTTATTTTTATTTTCTAGGAATTATGTTCGATTATATTTGAATTTTTTGTATTCTATAAGAAGTATTTGGGATGTTGTTAGAGTTCTGTAGCAAGTATTTTGTGTTCTACGCCAACAATTTTTCATTCTTTTAAAACTATGTTAGAAATGAAACTCAGAGGAAAGAAAATAACAAAATTAAAAATAAAATCAAAAAAGGTGAAACTATGGTAGGATTGTGCAAAGTATTTTTTTATTTTTTAAGAGCTATTTTTTCTTTTGTAGGAATTATTTGGATTATATTTGGACTTATTTGTATTCTATAAGCAATATTTTGGATGTTGTTAGAGTTTCTGTTTTTGTAGCAAGTATCTTGCGGTCAGGGCCATTTATTTTTCATTCTGTTTGATTTATTTTAGGATTGTGCCAAGTTTTTTGTGTTTTGTAAGAATTATTTCTGTTTTGTAGGAATTATTTTGGATTATATATAAACTTTTTGTATTCTATATGAAACATCTTAGAATTTCTGTGTTTTTTAGCAAGTATTTTGTGTTCTAAGCTAACTATTGTTCATTCTGTTTGAAGTACTTTAGAATTGTGTAAGGTATTTTTGTATTTTGTAAGAGTGATTTCTGTTCTGTAGAAATTATTTTGGATTATGTATAAACGTCTTGTATTCTATAAGAAGTATTAGGGATTCTTTTAGAATTGTTCAAAGTATTTTTGTATTTTATAAGAATAATTTATGTTTTGTAGGAATTATTTTGGATGATGTTTGAAATTTGTTGTATTCTATAAGAAGTATTTGAGATGTTTTTCGATTTTTTTCTTTTGTAGCAAAAATTTTTTGCTCTTCACCAACTATTTTGCATTTTGTAGAACTATTTTGGAATTATGCAAGGTATTTATGTGTTTTGTAAGAATAGTTTTCTGTTTCGTAGAAATTATTAGATTATGTTTGAACTTTTTGTATTGTATAAGAAGTATTTCGGATGTTGTTAGAATTGTTGTGTTTTGTAGCAAGTATTTTGTTCTGCACCAATTATTTTTCATTCTGTTGAACTATTTTAGAATTTTGTAATGTATTTTTGTATTTTGTAAGAGTTGTTTTTGCTTTATAGGGATTATTTTCGATTACGTATGAACTTTTTGTATTCTATAAGGAGTATTTGGGATGTTCTAGAATTTTTGTGTTTTGTAGCAAGTATTTTGTGTTCTTCACCCATTATTTTTTTTTCTGTTAGAACTATTTTAGAATTTATGTTTGGATTTTGTAAGAGTTATTTCTGTTTCGTAGGAATTATTTGGATTATATTTAAACTTTTTTGTATTCTATAAGAAGTACTTGGGAAGTTGTTAGCATTTTTGTGTTTTGTAGTAAGTATTTTGTGTTCTGCACCAAATATTTTTTTTTCTGTTAGAATTATTTTAGAATTGTGCAAAGTATTTATGTTTTTTTACAAGAGTTGTCTCTGTTTAGTAAAAACTATTAAGGATTATGTGTGAATTTTTGTATTCTATAAGACGTATTTGGGATGTTGTTTGAATTTTTTGTTTTCTAGTAAGTATTTTGTGTTCTGCACAACTATTTTTCATTCTGCTACAACTTTGTTAGAATTGTGCAAGTTATTTTTTTATATCTTAAGAATTATTTCTGTTTTGTAGGAATCATCGTGGATTTTTTTGTAGTTTTTGGATTGTACTATAGTATTACGAAAGACCCAGGTGCATTTTGAAGGACTAGTGGCTCCAATATATACCCTAAATTGGGAAACGAAAAATTCATAACCCCCTCAATACTGGAATTCTATGTATTGGTCTTGATTTCTAAGGACTATTTTTACTTCTACATGTTGTGGGATAAGGAAAATGCCTATTCAAGAAAATATTAAAAATTCTATGTCTTTCTTAAGAATAAAGGGTTTTTTCCCCAAAATTACTGGAAATAAGGATAAGAGGACTTTGAAATGCCAAGAAACATGACAATCTAACAATGAAATAGAAAGTTCCCACAGTTAAAAAAACATGGTTAATAATAGTTTATAAACATATTTTTGTGGAAAAAAGATGAAAATACCTTAGGTGTGATATTTTTGGCCAAAGGGTGACACTGGGTAGGTACATTGTACCACACTGGAGGTCATTTGCCGTGATTTATCAGAAGAAACGCTATTAGAAATTTTGCTTTGAGTTTAAACGGACGATTTTAGTATAAACAGACATTGTTTTTTTTACCGGAAAATGCCTGATAAAGGTCTTATGTTTGATAGTTTGCACCAGAGGGATGCCAAGCGCCAGTCATATATTACCAAGGAGGCGGCCACATACAAAATCTTGGAATTGGCGGGACTTGGAGCGGAATTGGTTGAATCAAAATTGTGAAATCTAGGGGCAGAAGTGAGAATTCAGAACTGGTGCAACCGGGGCCATATCCAGAACTGGTATCGGAGCGGGCAGAGTGGGACTGGAATCGGTTGAACTGGGGTGGAAGCCAGCAGAATCAGAGGTGGAACCGTTGTAACTGGGAGTCAGAAGCTCGGGGGGGGGGGGATCGGATATCACTTTATTAAAGAAAATATCGGAAAAATGTATTAGGAATGATGAGGGGTGCCAGAGGTTCTCAGTGTGCCACAATGGTGTGAAATGACATGGTGTATCACGGAGGGTTTGCTTGCAAAAACACGAAAAAATGGATATAAAGCATGAGTTTCAACAAGAAAATACCTGAATAAATTCTCTAGGAATAATGAGATGCACCAGAGGACCAGTCATAGTGTGACATGGTGGCGTGAATTGACATGGTGTATCACGTTTAGAATGGCTTGCTAAAAGACGAACCAATAAATTCAAAGCATGATTTTAACAAGAAAATACCTGGAAAATACCTTAGACAAGATGAGGGGTACAAGTATGTTCCAGAGGGACAGTCATAATGTGGGATAGGGATTGAATTGACATGGTTTATCACGTTGACGGTGGCTTTTGAAAACATGATCCAATGGATTTAAAGCATATTTTTAACAAGAAAATGTCTCAAAATTGTCTTAGGAATGATGACGGGTGCCATAGGGTGTCGTATGCCACCCATAATTTGCCGTGGGTGGGCGAATTGCCATGTGGAGGGAGGCATTACATTGGGGATGGACAGCTAATACACAAGTCAATAGATTTAAAGCATATTTTATCATTTAAATATCAGAAAAATACCTTTTGAATGATGAAGGATGCCGGAGAGTGCCGTGTGCCATCCATAGTTTGTGATGGTGACGTGAATTACCTTGAACCAACACGTTCTACAGCCCAAAGTTGAGGTGGGACATGTTAAAAGAATTTGTTCGGCGGAGGGCGACTGAAATTCAACACCCATGAAAATAAAGGGACTTTTTCATTGAAAGCTCTCAAAAATATCTCTTAACGTGGCTTCAATTCACCTCTGACAAGATTATGCAAAATATGAAGAAAAATATTACTCAAATGTGTGCTTATCAACCAGGAATATATAGTCTTGGCTCAAAGCAACGAGGTATTTCCATTAAAATAACTCAGAAATATCTCTTAACATGACTTAAATGTAGGTCTAATAACAACCCTCCCCTTTGAAATTGATTTTTCGGTTCCCTCATTTCTTTAATTCGTGCTTTTTTGCTTATATTTTACCCTTTATAAGCTTTTTCACGTTTTGCTTTTCCGTTTGTTGAAATTTAATTGCTTTGTTCTGTGATTTAATGATTTTATAATATTTTTTTTATTTATTAAGAAAACTTATATGCACTATAAAAAGTCTGTTTCCTTTAAATTTTATGTTCCAAAATGATTCTTCAGTACATAATTATCTACGGAATGAAATATCTAAGGCCAATGCTATGTAACATCTCACTAATTCGATACCTAGCTTAAGCTGTCTATGAAACGTTAAAAAATTAATATCACTTTAACAAGCAGGTACACGTCGAATGAAACCAATTTCAGCTAATCGATTTTCTCTCCAGCATGTCAATTATTCCAGACATGGGAAACACGTGATCCCTATATTTTTCGAAACGATTCCATGAGAAAGTATTACCCGAGTCAAAATATCAGGAAGATTTTCTTGGTCCAGCTCTCTAGCGTACAGTTCCACTGGGGGGAAATCTCTTTCGATGCCAAAAGTGGACAAAAATATTAAGACTAAAAACATTCCCTGAAGAAAAAAGGGCTTTGAAATAAAGAAAGAACTTTAAGAAAAAAAACGTGTTGAAGAAGAAAGTCTCTTAAGGCATTATGTAACATCTCACGTCTGCACCTTCATTTGACAACAGCCTACCTGTGCGCCTTCATTATGTAACACTCACGTGTGTGTTGTTCTTGGTTACAAGTGAAGTTTCCCCACGGGCCCTCTGAAGAAGCAAGTAATGCGAGATTACATCATTCGCAATAAATCCACCAAGTGACGCAAGATTGCATCATCCTTAAGATAAGTAAACAGTCCCTATTATATAGGCTTCCCCGCTTTACTAGCGAATCTTGGGATCTAACATGTTCTGCAAGATTCATAAATAGGTTTACTATACCATACAGGTGCATTATAGTATTGCGTAAGACCCAGGTGCGCGTATAACCTCTTGAGGGACTGATAGCTCCAATAGTGTACCCCCTATCTGTTTCATTGAATCCATAGCACCTACAGTACTGCCCCCAGTGCATAGTTCATTCTTTCAAGGGCTGATAAAGTGCAACTGGAGCGATTAGACTCAATCGGGCACTGCATTTGAAACGGCCCCTCGTTACCATCAAAATTAACAAAATAAATGATTTTGAAATTTAAAGAATATTATTTTTGACGATAAGAGATAAATTATGAGTTATTCAAATAATTAAGGATATTTTTATTTTTAGTTTGTATTCCTAGATGAGATTTTTTTAATGTGTTTATTATTATTTAATATATACTTTATATCATAGAAAAGTGATACTTGTAAAAGTTCATGCCAAATTTATTGAACTTAATCGGGATAGTCTTATGCATGAGAGATTTTGCACAGAGAAATGATAGTGTAATTTAGGCAAAAATACCTGAATTTATAAATTGTTGAGGGACTATAATGTGAGAGGGCTGTTTTCCCTCCGAATAATTGGGGCCACCATGTTTTTCCCCATTTGAATAAAAAACAAACGTGTTTGAGCTACTTGGTTTGTAATTGAAGCACAAGTTTTCTCGTTTCAGAAGCCAGTCGCCAGTGGCACCCCAATTTTTAGCAGTCCTGCTGCCAATCCCTTAAAGTCTACAGCTGAATTAAACCATTATTTATTTTATAATACGATCTTCAGTCTGGTATCAAATATTAGCACCTCTTGACTTTTTACGAAAAAATTAAGCCTTACTCTCTATATAAAGATGTTTTCCTGTCTTGTTATACTAGGGGATGATTTATAAAATTATAAATAAACATGGTGCTACATCTACTTCTGTTTTTAGAAGCTTGATCTTCATATTATAACGTAAATCAAGCTTTAACACAATGAGAGAGAAATATCAAGATGAAGAAAACAAACTAGACTACGACCACTAGACGGAAAAGACAAACTAAAAAGACGCAGATATTTCACCTCTATAAAACATGGTGTCTTCAGAGATAAGAAGCAAAGATAAAATCTAAAATTTCCTAAAATTAAATACAATCTAAACCCAAGAAATAAAAAGAGAACACTACATTTATTCAATTGTAGCCCATGTGATTGAGCACCAACAGAAGGTAAATAGAGGTGCTTCAACGAGAACACTGAATCTATTAAGAAGCCCAGTTCAGCTTCAGATCTTTCGTAAATCTAGCTGAATATATCCTATGTTACATTTAATTTAATTTGAGCTTCGAGTTCAAATATATCAAAATAAAACATTATTTACCTCCTAGTCCAATCTAAGGTCTATTCCCACCTTAAAACCTTTTTTTTATTTTTGTATCGTTCTTTTTTTCAAAATTATGAGCCTTTAGGGCAATATGATGTTTCTGGCAGGGTTCCCACGTTTACTTGTAAAAAAAATAATTCAAACTAATTACTTAAGTTTGGCAGCACTTTTCGGGTCAAAATTTCTTATATCATAAAACTTTTGATTCCCAAAGACAACTACACCTTCAAAGGACAGCTATCGCTTCTTAAGCTGGTTAATGTTGTATTGTTTTTAGCCCATTTTTTTGATTTATGCTAACCAAGGTATCTTTCCTTTTTTTTATATAGAACCCACTATCAACAAAAATATTGTACATCTGTATATGGAGCTCTCTATTTTTATTGAGAACTGAAGTGCTGATTACTCCTAACGTAGTCATATGTATATAGTTGTTTAAGTTTCATCTCATCCAATTTCAAAAATCGGATTCCATTTTTGAAATTCATGGTATTATAATATATTTTAACCCTAGTTTTAAATAATACAAGAACCTGGTAACTACTACTTTCTGGTTTGCATCTATTTGAGTATATTCTGTTTCTCGTCATCCATATTTGCTCCATCGTTTTCTAACAGTCCTTTTGCCCATTCAGGTGTTTTCCATTGTAGTTAATTTCTGGCATTACTTATTACGCTTGGCACCATCATGTCTACTGCTGCTGGTGGTGAAAGTGCCTAAATGCCCTCAACTACTGCACTACTTGTGAATGGTGGCTTCATAATAGTGGTTGGTTTCAATCCGCAGAATGATCCTAAATTCTCAAGGTCGGGGTTCAGCACATTCTCCTTTCTTTGATCTTTTTTTTACTCTCCAGACAATCTTTTGCCTGATGGTCTTCACCCTCACAATTAAGACATGCTTTCAACTTTTCCCGACAAAAATGGATTTTCTGCTCTCCCCCGAGCACCTCGGTGGACGGCAAGATAGCCATATATAAATACATTAGATCAATAGCTCTTTCGGTATATACTTCATTGAACTCACCGCCATTGTACATTTTTTTTCATATTTACGTCTGTACCGTTCCCTTGCAGCTGACACTTTATTTTATGACTTATCACTTCTCCTAGCAACCTTCTTACTTGTACAACCATTGGGCTCATCCCTATCCTTTCAAGCTTTACCAGATAAGTAATTTGTGAAACACATATTTTGTTCCTACATCTTGCAGCGTGTTATCAAATCATCTGCTAAGATTTCAGAATGCATCGTTGCCCATACCTAACAGAAACTTTATCTATCGCCTTCAAACTTCGAAGGTTCAGATCAAGCTGCTTCAAAAACCTTTGGATATCCACTTCTTTCACTTTACCCTAAACCTATATCATCCATCACTCGAAAATCATAAACTGCGGTGTCCCTGCTCTCCTTATCTGACTACACAATTCTGTGTCCCAAACCAATCCCAAAGCAAAGAAAGCTCTAAATATTCACGATCTCTAACTCTCCCAACAAAGGAAAAATTTTCCCTCTGAACCTTCTAACCAACAACAGTTACTCAACTCTCAAAAACCACCCCAAAACTTATCTTAGGCACACCAGAACCTCAAGTCACACACAAATTGTGACAATCCTGCACACTAAATAATTAGACCACACGTGCACGCTAGAAAAACAGATGACACCTCAACAAAAGCTCGTTACCCAATCCTATTTACAAAACCCAACAAATACACAATCGTACGAATTTCGCAGAACCCACCCTACTTACAATAATTTTCTCCTTCTTATGCAACCACACATAACCAAAATATCGCACCTTTGCCGATAAAATTGACACAAATATTTCTCAATACCGTCAATCTGAACTAGTTTCTATCTAGCATTAAAAAAAATCAAGTTTATTCAATTGAAAGTTAGGAGCAGCATCAAAACTTAAAACGAACAGAAATTATTAGGTATATGAGGGGGGTTGCTCCTTCATCAATACTTCACTCTTTTTTATATAATACTGGAAAATCTGGCTACCCCTCCATGGAAAATTCCCTCCCCCCACGGAAAATTCCTCCACGGAAAGTTCCTCCCATGTAAAATACCCCCCTCCTGGGTAATAGTAGTGATCGTCCTATTGACGCGGGACGAGATAAGTGACGAGATTGCAAAAAGTGACCAATCCTTTTATATTATAGACCTATAAAGTGATCAAACACGTTTTGGAACTAGGAGTGAGATTGTACAATGCAATCAGACTGGTTTAGACACAGGTTTCTAAGCCAAAAATTTTGATCGTCACATTAAGTCTTCAAAAAGTTTATTGCGCCTTCTGTAAAAAATACTGGTTTCAGTCATAAGGGTAAGAAAATCATGTTTTCGTATAAATAATGTTTTTTACTAAAGACACATCCAAGCCGCACTTGTTTCTGACTCAAAAATAGTCAAACAGTAATAAGCTTTAGCCTGAAGTTACCTTGCATAATGTTTAGAATTAATTGGCATATGGCTTTATGTCATTTTGCGTAAAAGCTAACTCTATTTGTGAAAAATGATATAGCATTTGCGAATTGGACTGTATGAACAATATTGATTTTTGATTGAATAATAGGGATGTGAATGATCCTAATTAGTGATCGGAACGTATGAAGGTGGAGAAAAAGGGTTAAACTGATTAGTAGTTAAGGTAACCACGAAGTGCTTGTTAACTCAGGCAATTTTTTATAAATTTGGAAGAACATCAATCTATGAAAATGGTCAACAATGATAGAATGACCTTGTGACTTGACCTAGATTTACTTCTTCGATATGTTCTGTATAATAGACAAGTGGCGTTTGAACAGTTTTGTCAATTTAAAATAGGGTCTAACGTTATAGTATACTAAAAAGTTGATACTAAGAGATATATAGATGGCAAGAAAAGAATTTTAATAAAGAAATTCAGAACAATCCATAGAAATCCATACAAATCAAGTAGTGAGGTGTATATGAGTATGAACAATAAGGTATCAGAAGCGCCAACAACCCTAACCACCAGGGACCTCAACCTCCAAAGGTCCCCTATCCTCAAACTGCAAGGGGGCCACCTCCCCTCCAAATTTGTGGCCCCCTCTTCCCATTTTTTTTTTTTGAAGTTTTTTTTTAGCTTTTTTTTTATTATTTTTTTAACATGATACATTTTTTCAACTTTTTTTACATCTCTTAGAATGACAAGTAACATACTTAAAACATAAAAAAATTACATTTAATATTTTCCAAATTCAAAATGAGACTGATATAGAAATGTTAGTCGTGACTTTTACTATTAGAAAAATATTTTTTGTAGTAGCACTTTTTTTTTAATAGACAAAATTTTTTTTTCGACTGAAATTATTCAACTTTTTTTTACGTATATTAAAATGACATGAAATATGCTTATGGCTCTAACAATTGTACTCTATGCTTGCTCAGAGACACGATGCGGCTTTCTCACTGGTACTCTATGTCCGGTTATCGACACTACCTAGTTTATTGGATTATTAAATCAGTATTTTTTACACAGTGGAACAATAAACACAACTAGTATCTCTAAGAAATGAAGATGAGGCATTTTTAGAAAGTATGTTCACATGATAGTGTTATTGTAGCATTGCATGCTGACAAAGAGAAGTATTTAAACTATGAAATAAGTACAAGTGGTAGCACTATCTGAAACGTATGCGTGCATTGTCATGAAAGTAAGGAATTAAATTTCTTTGGAGTACCAAAAAAATTCAAATCTTATGATGGTGGATTTGCAAGATTGATATCTCCGGAGATGATTGCACTCAAAGAGAATGCCAACATAAAAATAATCGTTGATGAAGAGGGATATCTTCTTGCTACTGTGTGTGGTAGAGTTTTGCTAAGTGTTATGCCATATCTTCAGCTTTCAGTTATTAGCATTCAATGGAGGATCTATAGAAGAAAGGCCTACTCTTCTACTAATATCATAAACCATATCTTGTCTACGTGCCGAAACTGTTACCTATGTAAAAATAATGTTGTAATACAAATTGAAATTGCCGGAAAAATAAAAAGGACATTTTTAGAAAATATTACTATGGAATATAAAGATGAATCGATGAAAAACAAAGTTCCAGCAAACGTTACTACCATTGATCAAACAATCAATGAACCAAATAATACCAAAGACGAAACGCATATTGAACCTGTCGGTGACATACCAGTAAAAATTGTGTATGACTCAAAATGGAATAATGATTATTCTACTGATTACAAGCTAGGAGAAGACAATAACTACAATATCATGAGAGGACATGGTGAATATTTGATGGAACACATTCAAAATGTCCGAAGTTCAACATTGATATTAATAATGTATCATAATATATTTTTGTATTAATATTCTACATAGCATTATTTCATTAAAATTATATTATGCATTACATTGTTATGTGTTCATTATTTTTAGAGTATACTAGCATATCAAACGTTTAAAATGTCTATTAAAACATTGGAGATGTAAGAAAAGGAATCTGTATACATCTATTGTCAGACACATGGTATAACATTGACAAAATCTAGGTATCAGAATGAATAAATTCTTTATCAACATCTTTTGTTGGATATGTTATTATAAAAAAACTATAAGTAAGCTAAAAACTCTTTCTTGAATTCACCTCTTGGATACATAATACAGAAGCTTCATTTAAGAAATTTTAAAAAATTTTAAGTAAGTAACAAACTCCTTCTTGAAGTCACCTCTTGTATACCCAATGCAGAAATTTCATTTAAGAAATTTTTAAAAAAAATTTAAGTAAGTAGCAAATTCTTTCTTGAATTTGCATCCTGGATAAACAAAAAAGACATTTCATTCAAGAAATTATGAGAATATTCTAAGTAAGTAACAAACTCTTTATTGTTTTCACGTCTTGGATACACGATGTAGAAATTTCATTCCAAAAATTATGAAAAAATTGTAGATAAGTAACAAACTCTTTCTTGAATTCTCCTCTTGGATACACAATATGGAAATTTCATGTAAGAAATTATGAAAAAATTGCAAGTATGTAACAAACTTTTTATTGTTTTCACCTCTTGGATACCCAGTACAGATATTTAATTCAAGAAACTATGAAAAATCTCAAGTAAGTAACTAACTCTTTCTTGAAGTCACCTCTTGGATATACAATGCAGAAATTTCATTTAAGAAATTAAGAAAAAATTGTAAGTAAGTATGTTTGTAAGTAACAAATTCTTCCTTGAATTCGCCACCTGGATAAGCAATAAATACATTTCATTCAAGAAATTGTGACAAAATTATAAGTAAGTAGCAATCTCTTTCTTGAAGTCCCCTCTTGGATACACAATACGGAAATTTCATTCAAGAAATTATGAAAATATTTGTAAGTAAGTAAAAAACTCTTTATTGATTTCACCTCTTGGATACACAATACTGATACTTCATTCAAGAAATTATGAAAAAATTGTAAGTAAGTATAAAATTCTTCCTTGAAGTCAGCTCTTGGATACACAATGCAGAAACTTCATTTAAGAAATTAGGAAAAAAATGTAAGTAAGTAAGTAACAAACTCTTTCTTCAATTCGCCGTTTGGATGTACATTACAGAAATTTAATTCAGGAAACTATGAAAAAAAATTGTAAGTAAGTAACAAACTCTTGCTTGAAGTAACCTCTTGGATACACAATGCAGAAATTTCACTTAAGAAATTATGAAAAAATTGTAAGTAAGTAGCAAAATCTTTCTTGAATTCGCCTCCTGGATAAACAAAAAGGACATTTCAGTCAAGAAATTATGACAAAATTCTAAGTAAGTTACAAACTCTTTATTATTTTCACGTCTTGAATACACGATGTGGAAATTTCACTCCAGAAATTATAAAAAATTCTAGGTATGTAACAATGTCTTTCTTGAAGTCCCCTCTTGGATGCACAATACAGAAATTTCATTCAAGAAATTATGAAAATATTTGTAAGTAAGTAACAAACTCTTTATTGATTTCACCTCTTAGATACACAATACAGACATTTCATTCAAGAAATTATGAAAAAATTGCAAGTAAGTAACAAAATATTTCTTGAATTCACATCCTGGATAAACCAAAAAGACATTTCATTTAAGAAATTATGAAAAAATTATAAGTAAGTAAGTAAGTAAGCAACAAATTTTTCCTTGAATTCGCCACCTGGATAAACAAAAGAGACATTTAATTCAAGAAATTATGACAAAATTTGAATTAAGCAACAAAATCTTTCTTTAATTCACATTTTGGATGCACAATACAGAAATTTAATTCAGGAAATTATGAAAAAAAACTGTAAGTAAGTAACAAACTCTTTCTTGAATTCTCCTCCTGGATACACAATACAGACATACACAAAACTCTTTCTTGAAGTCATCTCTTGGATACACAATGCAGAAACTTCATTTAAGAAATTAGGAAAAAATGTAAATAAGTAAGTATTTAACAAACTCTTTCTTGAATTCGCCGTTTGAATGCACAATACAGAAATTTAATTCAGGAAATTATGAAAAAAATGTAAGTAAGTAGCAAATTCTTCCTTGAATTCGCCACCTGGTTAAACAATCAAGAAAGAATTTGCTACTTACTTACGATTTTTTTCATAATTTATTAAATGAAATTTCTGCATTGTGTATCCAATAGGTGACTTCAAGAAAGAGTTAGTTACTTACTTACAATTTTTTTTGATAATTTCAGGAATTAAATTTCTGTATTGTGCATCCAAACGACGAATTCAAGAAAGAGTTTGTTACTTACTTACTTACATTTTTTTCCTAGTTTCTTAAATGAAGTTTTTTCATTGAGAATCCAAGAGGTGACTTCAAGAAAGAGTTTTTTTACTTACTGACAATTTTTTCATAATTTACTGAATGAAATTTCTGTATTGTGTATCCAAGAGGTGAAATCATTAAAGAGTTTGTTACTTAAAATATTTTCATAATTTCTTGAATGAAATTTCCGCATTGTGTATCCAAACGGGGACTTCAAGAAAGAGATTGCTACTTACTTAGAATTTTGTCACAATTTCTTGAATGAAATGTCTTTTTGGTTTATCCAAGTGGCGAATTCAAGGAAGAATTTGTTACTTACTTTCTTACAATTTTTTCATAATTTCTTAGATGAAGTTTCTTTATTGTGTATCCAAGATGTGACTTCAAGAAAGAGTTTGTTACTTACTTAAGATTTTTTCATATATTCTTGAATGAAATATCTGTACTGTGTATCCAAGAAGTGAAAACAATAAAGAGTTTGTTACCTACTTGCAATTTTTTCATAATTTCGTGAATGAAATTTCCATATTGTGTATCCAAGAGGAGAATTCAAGAAAGAGTTTGTTACTTACTTACATTTTTTAATAATTTCTGGAATGAAATTTCTTCATCGTGTATCCAAGACGTGAAAACAATAAAGAGTTTGTTACTTACTTAGAATTTTCTCATAATTTCTTCAATGAAATGTATTTTTTGTTTATCCAGGATGTGAATTCAAGAAAGAATTTGCTATTTAATTACATTTTTTTCATAATTGCTTAAATGAAATTTCTGCATTTTGTATGCAAGAGATAACTTCAAGAAAGAGATTGTTACTTACTTACAACTTTTTCATAATTTCTTGAAAGAAATGTCTGCATCGTGTATCCAAGAGGTAAAAACAATAAAGAGTTTGTTACTTACTTAGAATTTTGTCATAATTTCTTGAATGAAATGTCTTATTTATTTATTCAGGAGACAAATTAAAGAAAGAATTTGCTACTTATTTACAATTTTTCATAATTTCTTAAATGAAATTTCTGCATTGTGTATCCAAGAGGTGACTTCAAGAAAGAGTTTGCTACTTACTTACAATTTTTTTCCTACTTTCTTAAATGAAGTTTCTGCATTGTGTATCCAAGAGGCGACTTCAAGAAAGAGTTTTTTACTTACTTGCAATTTTTTCATAATGATATATCCATCAACGGATGTTGATAAGGAATTTATTCATTCTGATACCTAGATTTTGTCAATGTTATCCCGTGTGTCAGACAATAGATGTATGCAAATTCCTTTTCTTACATCTCCGATGTTTTAATAGGCATTCTAAACGTTTGATATGCTAGCATACTCTAAAAATAATGAACACATAACAATGTAATGCATAATATATTTTTAATGAAACAATGCTATGTAGAATATTAATACAAAAATATATTATGATACATTATTAATATCAATGATCAACTTCGGACATTTTGAGTCTGATCCATAAAATAATTTACCATATTCTCTCATGATATTGTAGCTATTGTCTTCTCTTAGCTCGTAATCAGTAGAATAATCATTATTCTATTTCGAGTCATACACAATATTTACTGGTGTGTCACCGACAGGTTCAATATACGTTTCGTCTTTGGTATTATTTGGTTCATTGACTGTTTGATCAATGGTAGTAACGTTTGCTGGCACTTTGTTTTTCATCGATATACCTATATATTCCATAGTGATATTTTCTACCAATGCCCTTTTTATTTTTCCGGCAATTTAACTGTGTATTACAACATTATTTTTAAATAGGTAACAGTTTTGGTCTCGTAGACAAGATATGGTTTATGATATTAGTAGAAGAGTAGGCTTTTCTTCTTTTGATCTTCCGTTGAATGTTAATACCCGAAAGCTGACGATATGGTTTAACACTGGGTAACATGTTACCGCAATCACTAGCAAGAAGATGCCCCTCTTCATCAACTATTATTTTTATGTTGACATTCTCTTAGCGCAATCATCTCCGGAGATCTCAGTCTCGCATATCCACCATCATAAGAGTTGATTTTTTTGGGTACTTAAAAGAAATTTAATTCCATACTGTCATTACAATGCACGCATAAGTTTCCGATAGTGCTACCACTTGTACTTATTCATAGTTTAAATACTTCACTTTGTCAGCATTCAATGCTACGATAACACTATCATGTGAACATACTTTCTTAAAATGCTTCATCTTCACTTCTTAGAGATATGAGTTGTGTTTATTGTTCCACTGTGTAATAAATACTAATTAAATACATCCAATAAACTAGGTAGTGTCGATAACCGGAAAAAGAGTACCAGTGGGAAAGCCGCATCGTGTCTCTGAGCAGGCATAGATTACAATTGTTAGAGCCATAAGCATATTTCCTGTCATTTTAAGATACGTAAAAAAGTTGAATAATTTCGAAATAAAAAAAAATTGTTCAATAAAAAAAAGTTTTTCCAGAATTTGTCCAAAACAATAGTTTTCTAATAGTAAAAGTCACGACTAACATTTCTATATCATTCTCACTTTGAATTTGGAAAATATTAAATGTGATTTTCTTATGTTTGAAGTATGTTACATGTCATTCTAAGAGATGTAAAAAAAAGTTGGAAAAATGTATTATGTTAAAAAAAATAAAAAAAAGTAAAAAAAAACTTCCAAAAAAATAAAAAACAAATTGGAGGGGGGGCCAAAAAATTGGAGGGGAGGGGGCCCCTTGCAATTGGGGGATAGCGAACCTTTAGAGGTTGAGGTCCCTGGTGGTTAGGGTCGTTGGTGCTTATTATCCTTGATGGTTCATACTCATATACACCTCACTACTTGATTTGTATGGATTTCTATGGATTGTTCTGAATTTCTTTATTAAAATTCTTTTCTTGCCATCAACACTTCTCTTAGTATCAACTTTTTAGTATACTATAACGTTAGACCGTATTTTAAATTGACAACACTGTTCAAACGTCACTTGTGCATTATACAGAACACATCGAAAAAGTAAAGCTAGGTCAAGTCACAAGGTCATTCTATCATCGTTAACCATTTTCATAGATTGATGTTGTTCCAAATTTATAACAAATTGCCTGAGTTAACAAGCCCTTCGGGGTTACCTTAACTGCTAATCAGTTTAACCCTTTTTCTCCACCTTCATACTATCCGATTCACTAATTAGGATCATTCACAACCCTGTTATTCAATCAAATATTAATATCGTTCATTCAGTCCAATTCGCAAATGCTATATCCTTTTTCGCAAATAGAGTTAGCTTTTACGCAAAATGATATAAAACCATATGCTAATCAATTCTAGACATGATGCAATGTACCTTCAGGCTAGAGCTTATTACTGTTTGACAATTTTTGAGTCAGAATCAAGCGCGGCTTGGATGTGTCTATAGTAAAAAACATTATTTATACGAAAACATGATTTTCTTACTCTTATGACTGAAACCAGTATTTTTTACAGAAGGCGCAATAAACCTTTTGAATACGTACTATGACGATCAAAAGTTTTGGCTTAGAAACCTGTGTTTAAATCAGTCTGATTGCATTATACAATCTCACTCCTAGTATCCAAAACGTGTTTGATCACTTTATAGGTCTATAATATAAAAGGATTGGTCGCTTTTTGCAATCTCGTCCCTAATGTCGTCCCGCGTCAATAGGACGATCACTAATGGTAATTCCCAAAGATAATTCCATTCTCGCTGAAAACTTCCCAGGGAAATTTTTTTACAGACAGTTCTGCCTGAAAAATTTTTCTTGGCTAACTTCAATTTGAAAAAGACTTTCATTTCTGACTGTTTTTCAAACATGCTGGAAATCCCCCTCCATAGAAAATTTCTCCCTCAGACCCCTTCCCCTAGTAGAAAGTTGCTCCTGTATAAAATTTCCCCTACATAATTTTCCCGTGGAAAACTTCCCCATAGAGAATTTCTTCCATGGAAAACACCCCCCCTCCCTAAAGAAGGGTTTTCTTGACAATTCTAACCTTTTACAAATTTCCCCTAGACAGTTCTCCCCTCTAAGCTCTACCACCGGGAACTTCCCTCCCCACAGAAAGTTCTCCCTGGGAAATTTTCCCAAGTGGAATATTCCCCCTCCCTTGAAAAATATCTGTATACTTCCCAATGACTATACGTAAATAATAGACATATTCCACTACAGACCTTTCCAAAGGGGTTGTGGGGGCTCATGTTATCTGCAAAGGCATAGTTACTTAGCATCTTAACTATATTGACAAAATTACTATCTCAAAATTTTCATTGGATGACTTCGGGGAAAAAATGGGGTGTTGGAGGGAGACTTATTGCCCTTCAATATTTTTGATCACTGAAATACAGCACTAGAACAATTAATTTTCTTTCAAATGAGCCCTCTTTCAATATTCTAAGACCACCAGTTTGATACAATCACCCCTGGGAAAAAAAACAACTAAAAACGCGTCAGTGGTCTAACTTCTAGCAAAAACACTAAATTCCAATTTTTTATAGATTTTTTATTTTTTCAGGTTTTTGTAGAACTTGTACATTAGAGTTCTCTGGTACCCTTAATCTAATGGTGTAATTTTCATTAATATTCCTTAACTTCTAGGGGGTGTTTTCTCTCTTTTTCGAAAACCTGGCAAACTTTTTTACGCTCGTGGCTTTTGATGGGTAACACTTAATGAACCTTACATATTGGAATCAGCACAATAAGCTGATTCCTTTGATGTATCTATTGATATTAAAATTAAGCGTTTTTAGAATTTCGGTTACTATTGAGCCACATCGCTCCTTACCTACAGTGTTGCTTACCACGAACTGTTTGATCTGATCTGTTAAAACCAAAACACCTTTTACAGCTGTAATATTTTTGATAGATTTTCCTAAGAAAAATTTAAACCCCAAAACAAGATTTTCAAACCAAAAGGCCCTTCTATTTTAAAATAGAAAATGTCATTTTCATAACCTAGTCCTTTTCATGACAATTTAAGTCTTTAATAGTTGAAATTTGAAAGTAGTATCCATCTTTTGAATTCTATGGAAGCTATAGCCACTACTCTTTTCTTCCTTATTGGTTTAATATCATGAAGAAGGTTTAACGGCGATTCAAAAGAAGGTACCATTTCTACAACGCCCCCGTACCAAACAGGTTTTTTCTGACGTAGATTTCTAGTTCATGATATACAAGTTTTTTTTTTAGGTTAAATCCGTGGTCATTCATCTGTAAGTTGATTAGTAGGGTTTTTTTTTTTTTAAACTTGGATAATATGTTTTTAAACCTATTACTACGAAAGGTAAATGCATTCTATTTTTGGAACTAGGAGCGAGATTGCGTGATGCTATCAGACTGGTTTCGTTTCATGGGTTCATTAATAGAAGGACTAATGTTTTTGAAAAGGGGTAATTACTTCTTTAGTTTACGAGATTTGAGAATTTTTTGCGAAAAGATATTTGCGTAAAGGTATTGCGATGGTTAAGAATGCCTCACGGGTAATGGGATGGGATGCTTGCATCAACAATACAAAGAATAAGCTCAGATACTTAATAGATTTGACGCTTACAAGAGACATTGCTAGAAAGTATTCAATAGCTTAATTGAAAAGTAACGATAGAATGACATTGTGACTTGACCTAGCTTTACCTCGCCGATGTGGTCTGTATAATACATAAGTAACGTTTGAAAAGTATTTTCAATTTAAAAAGAAATGGCTGAAAAGTGTTTTGAGGGGATGGGTTGCATGGAGGGTTGAGTTGCACGAGGGTTCAGTCAAAGGGGATACAGTTGCACGGGGGTTTCGGTTATACAGGGGTTCAGTTACAAGGAGGATTCAGTTGCACGGGGGTTGAGTTAAATGGGAATTGAGTTCCACGAGAGTAGTGCTTTGTCGTGGTGAATGCCTCACGGGTAATTAAAGAATGGGATGCTTGCATCAACAATACAAAGAATAAGCTCAGATACTTAATAGATTTGACGCTTACAAGAGACATTGCTAGAAAGTATTCAATAGCTTAATTGAAAAGTAACGATAGAATGACATTGTGACTTGACCTAGCTTTACCTCGCCGATGTGGTCTGTATAATACATAAGTAACGTTTGAAAAGTATTGTCAATTTAAAAAGAAATGGCTGAAAAGTGTTTTGAGGGGGATGGGTTGCATGGAGGGTTGAGTTGCACGAGGGTTCAGTTAAAGGGAATACAGTTGCACGGGGGTTTCGGTTATACAGGGGTTCAGTTACAAGGGGGATTCAGTTGCATGGGGGTTGAGTTAAATGGGAATTGAGTTCCACGAGAGTAGTGCTTTGTCGTGGTTTAGCCGTGAGGTCCCTTACCACAACCCCAAAGGGCTCCGATCCCCCCACCCCAACCCCGAAGGAACCCCCGGTCCTCAAAGGTTCTCTAGGCTCCCAAAGGGGCCATGGTTTACCTTGTAACTTTTACATTCTCTTGATTTTTCAAAGTTCCGTTTGAAGGACTCTGTTGTTTTAAGCCAGTGTGATTTTTTCTTTACATGGTGTTCTTTCAAAAAAGCAAGAATTTCTGTTAAATAAATGATTCTTATATTTTTTATATTCAATTGAAGGCGAGGATTTCTGTTAAATAAATAATTGTTATACCTTTTAAAATGACTTCACGGGGTTTGAGGGGGCTCTGTTGTTTTAAGCCGTTTGATTTTTACTTTACATGGTGTTCGTTCAAAAAGCGAGGATATTCCGTGTGATTTTTTTGGGAAGTTTAATGAATTTATTAGTTACCGAGAGCTCAATGACTCCCCCCCTCAATGACTTCCAGGGGGTTTTATGACTCCTCCTCACAATGAATTCAGATGGTTTTAGGACTCATCCCCCTAGCCATAACTCCATTCAACCTTGAGCGAAGATATAAAAGTTTGATGAAATATTTTTCTGCTTAACAACTACATTAATAACTTCCAAGATGATAGGACTTATTTTTTAATTTAATTGGGAATGAAAAGTCAAAGTCTAACATAAAGAACAAGGTATTTCAGAGGGGGTAGCTAACTTCATATACGGGATAATTTCCATTCGTCTTAGTTTTTAACGATGCTCTTTATTTATAGTTGAAAATGATTATTTTTTAATTTAATTGGGAATGAAAAGCCAAAGTCTAACTTAAAGAACAAGGTATTTCGGAGGGGGGTAACTAACTTCATATACGGGATAATTTCCATTCGTCTTAGTTTTTAACGATGCTCCTTATTTCTAGTTGAAAATGCTTATTTTTTAATTTAATTGGGAATGAAAAGTCAAAGTCTAACATAAAGAACAAGGTATTTCGGAGGGGGTAGCTAACTTCATCTACGGGATAATTTCCATTCGTCTTAGTTTTTAACGATGCTCCTTATTTCTAGTTGAAAATGCTTATTTTTTTAATTTAATTGGGAATGAAAAGTCAAAGTGTCAGAATGGTTGAAATCCACTAGCTCAGTATTGGGGTCTTAGTCCACCAGCCTGAATGGTGGAAATCCACTGGCTCAGTATTGAGGTCTCAGTCCACCAGCCTGAATGGTCGAAATTCACTAGCTCAGAATTGGGGTCTTAGTCCACCAGCCTGAATGGTGGAAATTCACTAGCTCAGAATTGGGGTCTTAGTCCACCAGCCTAAATGGTTGAAATTCACTAGCTCAAAATGGGGGTCTTAGTCAGTGTTCAGATTGGAGCGTTGGGGTTCGACTATCTGGGCTTTATTTGTCAAGATCTGAATGCTAAGCGATGGACATGAGCTCGATTGGGACCCCATTGTGAAAACGGAAAACAAAAAACAAAAAATATATTGTTGATATGTGTGTAGAGCATGGCGTGGTTACCGCTAGGGGCAACAGTCTAACCATTGACGGTTTTAGGTATCCGTGAATAAGTTCTAAGGCGAGAGTGGAAATTGGGACAAATTTTTGGAGGTGCCCACCTCACCTGCTCAGAGTCTCAGGCAAGTGACCCTAAATTTGAAAAAGTGGAAATTGGCTCAGATTTTCTAAACTGAGCTGAGACAGTGAATAGATACCATTTGGAAAGTTATTTGAAACGCTGGGCATCCTTGAACAAGTGCTAAATTGAGAGAGGAATTTGGGACAATATTTGGGGGCACCCACCCACCCAGAGTCTCCGGCAGGTGACCCAAAAATTTAAAAAACACACAGAGACGACAGACACAAAGAGACGAATCACACACAGAGAGTACAAACACACAGAAACGACACATAGAGACGATACATACACAGAGACGATACACATACACTGAGTCAACACACACAGAGAGATGAGACACACACACAGAAATGACAAACACACAGAGAGACTACACACACAAAGAGACTTCACACACACACACAGAGACGAAAAACACACATAGACGAAACACACAAAGAGACAACACACACACACACAGAGACAACATCCACACAGAGACGACAAACACACACACAAAGACGACACACACACAGAGACGACTTACACATAGAGACGACACACACACAGAGAGGACGAACACACAGAGACGACACACATAGAGAGACTACACACACACAGAGACGACACACTCAAAGTGATGACTTATACATAGAGACGACACACACACAGAGACGACAAACACACAGAGACGACAGACAAAAAGAGACGAATCACACACAGAGAGGACAAACACACATAAACGACGCATAGAGATGAAACATGCACAGAGACGATACACACACACAGAATAAACACACACAGAGAGACGAGACACGCACACATAAAAGACCAAACAACAATAGAGACTACACACACACAGAGACTTAAAACACACACAGATACGAAACACACAGAGAGACTACAAACACCTAGAGAAAACACACACACACACAGAGACAACATCCACACAGAGACGACCCACACACACAGAGACGACACACTCAAAGTGACGACTTACACATAGAGACGACACACACACAGAGACGACACACACACAGAGATGACACACATACAGAGACGACACACACACAGAGACGACACACTCAAAGTGACGACTTACACATAGAGACTAGTCACACACAGAGACGACAAACACACAGAGACGACACACATAGAGAGACGACACGCAAACAGAGACGACAAACACACAGAGACAACACACACACAGATACGAAACACACAAAGCGACGACACACGCACAGAGAGGACAAACACACAGAAACGACACATAGAGACGACACATGCACAGAGACGATACACCAACACAGAGTCAACACACACAGAGAGACGAGACATACACACACATAAATGACAAACACACATAGAGATGACACACACAAAGAGACGTCACACACACACAGATACGAAACACACCTAGGGACGACACACACATAGAGACAACACACACACACACAGACAACATCCACACAGAGAAGACACACACACATACAAACAGAGACGACACACACACAGAGACGACACACACACAGTGACTACTTACACAAAGAGACTACACACACACAGAGACGACAAGCACACAGACACGACACACACACACACATACACAGAGACGACACACACATAGAGACAACACAGACACAGAGACGACACAAACACAGAGATGACAACACGTAGAGTAACGACGCGCACATAGAGATGAAACAACCAAGAGACAAAAAATCCACACAGATACGAAACACCCGAGTAGACAAAATTTGCACAGAGTTGACACACACACACAGAGTCCACTCACACAGAGAGTGGGTCAACACATGCATACTAAAGAAGAAAAGGGTTAACTCCCACACGGAGAGGACCAACAGCAAGAAATGAAACACAGAGACGTCACACACACACAGAGACGAAACACACTTAGACACGACACACACATAGAGACAACACACACACACACAGAGAAACCATCCACACAGAGACGACACACACACACAGAGAGACGACACACTCAAAGTGACGAATTAAACATAGAGACGACACACACACAGAGACGACAAACACACAGAGACGACACACATAGAGAGACGACACACACACAGAGACGACACACTCAAAGAGACGACTTACACATAGAGACGACACACACACAGAGACGACAAACACACAGAGACGACACACATAGAGAGACGACACGCAAACAGAGACGACAAACACACAGAGACAACACACACACAGATACAGAAACACACAAAGCGACGACACACGCACAGAGAGGACAAACACACAGAAACGACACACACACACAGAGACGACACACACATAGAGACTACAAAGACAGAGAGATGACAGACACACAGATACTAAACACCCAGAGAGACGACACACACACACAGAGTCCACTCACACACACAGAAGACAAACACACAGAGACGACAGACACAAAGAGACGAATCACACACAGAGAGGACAAACACACAGAAACGACACATAGAGACGACACATGCACAGAGACGATACACAAACACAGAGTCAACACACACAGAGAGACTAGACACACACACACACAGAAATGACAAACACACATAGAGATGACACATGCACAGAGACGATACACACACACAGAGTCAACACACACAGAGAGACGAGACACACACACACAGAGAAATGACAAACACACATAGAGATGACACACACAAAGAGACGTCACACACACACATATTCTAAACACAAAGAGTGACGACACACACATAGAGACAAAACACACACACACATACACCAACCACAAATAGACCACACAAAAACACACAGACACACCCCACACACACAGAGACGACACACTCAAAGTGACGACTTACACACAGAGACGACACAAACACACACACACACACACAGAGAGAGAGACGACACAAACACAGAGACGACAACACATAGAGAGCCGACACGCACACAGAGACGACACACATACCGAGACAACACACACACACAGATACGAAACACCCACAGAGACGACACAAGCAAAGAGACGACTCACACACACAGACTCCACACACACAGAGAGAGGACAAACACACAGAGACGACAGACACAAAGAGACGAATCACACACACAGAGCACAAACACACACAAACGACACATAGAGACTACAAATGGACAGAGACGAGACACACACCCAGAGTCAACACACACAGAGAGACGAGACATGGCGTATCTGATTAAATAATTTAGGTATAATGATCAATTTAATTTTTTTTTTTTTTAACAAAGTATTTTTTTTTTATTAATTACACTAATAAAAAAACGCACACAGAGAGAACACACACACACACAGATACGACACACAAACAAAGACGACACACACACAGAGACGACATGCTCAAAGTGACGACTTACACATAGAGACGACACACACACACACACACACACAAACAGACGACAAAAAACACAGAGACGAGACACATAGAGACGACACACACACACACACACACAGAGTACAAAAACACTCAGACAACACACACACACAAAGAGAAGACACACACACACACACACAGAGACGACACACACAAAGAGACGACACACACACAGAGACGACACACACACACAGAGAACACACTCAAAGAGACGACAGACTCAAAGTGACTACTTACACATATAGAAGACACACACACACACACACAGAGAATACAAAACACAGATAGACTATACACATAGAGACGACACACACACACACACAGAATAAAAACACTCGGAGACGACACACACACACAAAGAGACGACACACACACACACACACACACAGATAAGACACACAAAAAGACACGACACACACACAGAGACCACACACACACAGAGACCACATAAACAAAGAGACGACTCACACAAAGAGACGACACACACACACACACACACACACACACACAGAGACGACAAAACACACAGAGACGAGACACATAGAGACGACACACACACACACAAACAGATGACAAACACACGGAGACAACACACACACACAAAGAGACGACACACACACACACACACACACAGATACGAAACACACAAAGGGACGACACACGCACAGAGACGAAACACACACACAGAGCACACGAGGGTAGAACCCTCACCACCAAAGTCAGGTTAGGTTAGATTAGGTTAAGTTACCTAACATTTCTAGGTTAACTTACATCAGGTTAAGTGGCGCGCCACTTAACCTGATGTAAGTCGTCTCTGTGTGTGTGTCGTCTCTATTTGGGTGTCGTATCTTTGTGTGTTTAGTTTCTGTGTGTGTGTGTGTGTGTAGTCTCTGTGTGTGTGTGTGTTGTCTCCATGTGTTTGTCTTCTGTGTGTGTGTGTGTGTCGTCTCTATGTGTGTAGTCTTTGTGTGTTTTTTAGTCTCTCTGTTTGTGTGTGTCTGTGTGTGTGTGTCGTCTCTATGTGTAATTCGTCGCTTTGAGTATGTCGTCTCTGTGTTTGTGTGCTCTGCGTGTGTGTGTCGTCTCTGTGCGTGTGTCGTCTCTTTGTGTGTTTCATATCTGTGTGTGTGTGTGTCGTCTCTTTGTGTGTGTGTGTTGTCTCCGTGTGTTTGTCATGTGTGTGTGTGTGTGTGTGTAGTCTCTATTTGTCTAGTATCTGTGTGTTTTTTCGTCTCTCTGTGTGTGTGTGTGTGTGTGTGTGTATCGTCTCTCTGTGTAAGTCGTCTCTTTGAGTATGTCGTCTCTGTGTGTGTGTCGTCTCTGTTTGGGTGTCGTCTATGTGTGTGTGTGTTTTATCTCTGTGTGCGTGTTGTTATGAGTGTCCTTACTAAAAAAAAACTACTTTATTAAAAAAAAAATTAAATTGATCATAAGACCTAAATTATTTCATGAGATACTCCATGTCTCGTCTCTGTGTTTGTGTTGACTCTGTGTGTGTGTATAGTCTCTGTGCATGTGTCGTCTCTATGTGTCATGTCTGTGTGTTTGTCCTCTCTGAGTGTGATTCGTCTCTGTGTGTCTTTCGTCTCTGTGTGTTTGTCATCTCTCTGTGTGAGTGGACTCTGTGTGTGTGTGTCATCTTTGTGAATGTGTCCTCTCTTTGGGTGTTTCTTATCTGTGTTTATGTGTTGTCTCTGTGTTTGCCGTATCTGTGTGCGTGTCGTCTCTCTATGTGTTTTCGTCTCTGTGTGTGTGTCATCTCTGCGTCTGTGTTGTCTCTATTTGTGTGTCGTCTCTTTGTGTTAGTAGTCACTTTGTGTTTGTTGTCTCTGTGTGTGTGTCGTCTCTGTGTGTTTGTTTGTGTCGTCTCTGTGTGGATGGTGTTTGTGTGTATGTGTATCGTCTCTATGTGTGTGTCGTCTCTATGTGTGTTTCGTTTCTGTGTGTGTGTGAGGTGTCTTTGTGTGTGTCATCTCTATGTGTGTTTGTCATTTCTGTGTGTGTGTGTGTCTCGTCTCTCTGTGTGTGTTGACTCTGTGTGTGTGTATCGTCTCTGTGCATGTGTCATCTCTATGTGTGTTTGTCATTTCTGTGTGTGTGTGTGTCTCATCTCTCTGTGTGTGTTGACTCTGTGTGTGTATCGTCTCTGTGCATGTGTCGTCTCTATGTGTCGTTTCTGTGTGTTTGTCCTCTCTGTGTGTGATTAGTGTCCTTTTGTCTGTCGTCTCTGTGTGTTTGTACTCTGTGTGTGTGAGTGGACTCTGTGTGTTTGTGTAGTCTCTGTGTGATTTTCGTATCTGTGTGTCTGTCATCTCTATGTGTGTGTAGTCTCTATGTCTGTGTCGTCTCTATGTGTGTGTCGTGTCTGTGTGTTTGTCTTCTCTGTGCTTGTGTCGTCACTTTGTGTGTTTCGTATCTCTATTTGTGTTGTCTCTGTGTGTTTGTCATCTCTGTTTGAGTGTCGTCTCTGTTTGTTTGTCGTCTCTGTTTGTTTGTCGTGTCTGTGTGTGTCGTCTATATGTGTAAGTAGTCAATTTGAGTGTGTCGTCTCTGTGTTTCTGTTTCGACTATCTATGTCTGTAGTCTCTGTGTGTTTGTCATCTATGTGTGTGTGTCTTCTCTCTGTGTTAGTCGTCACTTTGTGTGTGTCGTCTCTGTGTGTGTGTGTGTGTCGTCTCTGTGTGGATGTTGTCTGTGTGTGTGTGTGTTGTCTCTATGTGTGTGTCGTCTCTATGTGTGTTTCGTATCTGTGTGTGTGTGACGTCTCTGTGTGTCGTTTCTGTGTGTTTGTCCTCTCTTTGTGTGATTCGTCTCTTTGTGTCTGTCGTCTCTGTGTGTTTGTCCTCTCTCTGTGTGAGTGGACTCTGTGTGTGTGTGTCGTCTCTGTGCATGTGTCGTATCTGTGTGTGTTTCGTATCTGTTTGTGTTTGTTGTGTCTGTGTGTGTGTTGTCTCTGTGTGCGTGTCGTCTCTCTAAGTGTTGTCGTCTCTGTGTGTGTGTCGTCTCTGTGTCTGTGTTGTCTCTATGTGTGTGTCGTCTCTGTGTATGTGTGTGTGTGTGTAGTTTCTTTTTTCTTGTAGTCTGTTTGTGTGTTTAGTATCTATGTGTAAGTCGTCACTTTGAGTGTGTTGTCTCTGTGTGTGTGTTTTCTCTGTGTATGTGTGTGGGTCGTCTCTGTGTCGATGGTGTCTGTGTGTGTGGGTGCGTTGTCTCTTTTTGTTTGTCGTCACTATTTGTTTTTAATCTCTGTGTGTGTGACGTCTCTTTGTGTGTGTCATCTCTCTTTGCTTTTGTCATTTCTGTGTGTGTGTGTCTCGTCTCTCTGTGTGTGTTGACTCTGTGTGTGTGTATCGTCTCTGCGCATGTGTCGTCTCTATGTGTCGTTTCTGTGTGTTTGTCCTCTCTGTGCGTGTGTCGTAGATTTGTGTGTTTCGTATCTGTGTGTGTGTTGTCTCTGTGTGTTTTTCGTGTCTGTTTGCGTGTAGTTTCTCTATATGTGTCTTCTCTGTGTGTTTGTCATCTCTGTGCGTGTGTCTTCTCTATGTGTAAGTCGTCACTATGAGTATGTCGTCTCTGTGTGTGTGTCGTCTCTCTCTCTGTGTCGTTTATGTGCGTTTGTCGTTTCTGTGTGTGTGTCGTCTCTATGTGTAAGTCGTCACTTTGAGTGTGTCGTCTCTGTGTGTGTGTGTCGTCTCTGTGTGGATGTTGTCTCTGTGTTTGTGTTGTTTATGTGTGTGTCTTCTCTTTGTGTGTTTTGTCTCTGTGTGTGTGTGTCATCTCTTTGTGTGTGTCGTCTCTATGTGTTTTTTGTCATTTATGTGTGCGAGTCTCGTCTCTCTGTCTATGTATAATCTGTGTGTGTATATTCTCTGTGAATGTGTCGTATCTATGTGTCGTTACTGTGTGTTTGTCATATCTTTGTGTGATTAGTATATTTGTGTATGTCGTCTCTGTGTGTTTGTAGTCTCTGTGTGTGTGTCGTCTCTATTTATAAGTCGTCACTTTGAGTGTGTCGTCTCTGTGTGTGTGTCGTCTCTCTATCTGTGTCGTTTCTGTGTGTTTGTCGTGTCTGTGTGGGTGTCGTCTCTATGTGCAAGTCGTCACTTTGAGTGTGTCGTCTCTGTGTGTGTGTGTAGTCTCTGTCTGGATGTTGTCTCTGTTTGTGTGTGTGTTGTTTATATTTGTGTGTTGTCTCTATGTGTGTTTCGTCTCTGTGTGTTTGTGTGACGTCTCTTTGTGTGTGTAGTCTCTATGTGTGTTTTGTCATTTCTGTGTGCGTGTCTCGTCTCTCTGTGTATGTTGACTCTGTGTGTGTGTATCGTCTCTGTGCATGTGTCCTCTCTATGTGTCTTGTATGTGTGTTTGTCCTCTCTGTGTGTTATTAGTCTCTTTTTGTCTGTCGTATCTGTGTGTTTTTCGTCTCTGTGTGTGTTTAGTATCTATGTATAAGTCGTCACTTTGTTTGTGTCTTCTCTGTGTGTGTGTCGTCTCTCTATGTGTGTCGTCTCTGTGTGTTTGTCGTCTGTGTGTGTGTGTCGTCTCTATGTGTAAGTCGTCACTTTGAGTGTGTCGTCTCTGTGTGTATGTGTGTCGTCTCTGTGTGGATGTTGTATCTGTGTGTGAGTGTGTTGTCTCTATGTGTGTGTTGTCTCTATGTGTGTTTCGTATCTGTGTGTGTGTGTGTGACGTCTCTTTGTGTGTGTCGTCTCTATGTGTGTTTGTCATTTCTGTGTGTGTGTCTCATCTCTCTGTGTGTGTTGACTCAGTGTATGTGTATCGTCTCTGTGTATGTATCGTCTCTATGTGTCGTTTCTGTGTGTTTGTCCTCTCTGTGTGTGATTCGTCTCTTTGTGTCTGTCGTCTATGTGTGTTTTTTAAATTTTTGGGTCACCTGCCGGAGACTCTGGGCGGGTTGGTGCCCCCAAATATTGTCCCAAATTCCTCTCTCAATTTAGCACTTGTTTAAGGATGCCCAGCGTCTCCAATAACTTTCCCAATAGTATCTATTCACTGTCTCAGCTCAGTTTAGAAAATCTGAGCCAATTTCCACTTTTTCAAATTTAGGGTCACTTGCCTGAGATTCTGAGCAGGTGAGGTGGGCACCTCCAAAAATTTGTCCCAATTTCCACTCTCGCCTTAGAACTTATTCACGGATACCTAAAACCGTCAATGGTTAGACTGTTGCCCCTAGCGGTAACCACGCCATGCTCTACACACATATCAACAATATATTTTTTTGTTTTTTGTTTTCCGTTTTCACAATGGGGTCCCAATCGAGCTCATGTCCATCGCTTAGCATTCAGATCTTGACAAATAAAGCCCAGATAGTCGTACCCCAACGCTCCAATCTGAACACTGACTAAGACCCCCATTTTGAGCTAGTGAATTTCAACCATTCAGGCTGGTGGACTAAGACCCCAATTCTGAGATAGTGAATTTCCACCATTCAGGCTGGTGGACTAAGACCCCAATTCTGAGCTAGTGAATTTTGACCATTCAGGCTGGTGGACTGAGACCTCAATACTGAGCCAGTGTTCCATTGAAGAAATATTGAAGATAATATTGTTATGGTTTGTGATAGAAAAATTAGTATTTGAATCAAACGTATTCTTATTAATCAAAAACAAAACCCGGCTTTCTCAATAAATCAGATATGAATGGCATAGGTTTACTTCCCTATTTCTTATTTCTTACATTTGAACCGGATGTCGTAATTCCTCTAATATACATATTAATCGAATTGTATTTTAATGCTGATATTGAATATTTTGGAATTATTTCATTTAATTTAATCTATTAAAAGTTACGAGGAATTAAGAATTATTGAACTAGAAATACTGACATCTCAGAGCTTTGTTTCCGCGGCGCAATTAGATCTTGCTTAAGAGATACGAATTCTTATAGGCCAGCAGGGGTTAGAAACTCTTTCTAAGCTGTGGCGATGACAACTTTTGGTGCTTGTAGGGATGAAAAAGCGTGGCCTCTTCTTCTCTGGCTATCTGGACATCAGATTCCTTTGGGAGCGTCTACCTTGGAGACTTGCGAACTAATTACCCACTATCGGACTAGACGCAGACATACAAATGAAATAAACACATACAAAAAGACAATAGATTTATTGAACTTACATGCTTAGTTGTACAGCAACGGGTTACTTCAATGACAATAATGGTGACCAAGATTGTTTGCGGAATCAATCGTTTGAGGTCTGACTTAAGATTAAAAATTCAAAAACACATGTTTACCACTCCCAAACGCAGTTCTTTCGTTCTGCGCTGTAGGGACTGCCTGCCATTGGACAAAGTGACCCGAAAGCGCAAATCCTCTTTAAATAATCTCTTTGAGATTTTTCAGATGATTCAGGAGTTCACACAGTTTTTTTGCCATTTAAACTTCCTTAGAAATGTTGTGCATTGCATTTTTTTTTGCTACAATTATCTTAGCGAAATTCGAACGACTAGCGCTGTTGTCTGACTGAAGCTAGAAGTACGATTTCTCTTTTTGCTGATTATGAATTTAGACTCTTGGAAGCGGTATTTGAACTCAATTAGGGAACGTTTAATTTCCGCCCGAATCATCTTTAGAAGGAAAGAATCTTATATTTTAAATATATGGTATTCTACTGCTGGTGCACCAGTGGATTTCCACCATTCAGGCTGGTGGACTAAGACCCCAATACTGAGCTAGTGGATTTCAACCATTCTGACACTTTGACTTTTCATTCACAATTAAATTAAAAAAATAAGCATTTTCAACTAGAAATAAGGAGCATCGTTAAAAACTAAGACGAATGGAAATTATCCCGTAGATGAAGTTAGCTATCCCCTCCGAAATACCTTGTTCTTTATGTTAGACTTTGACTTTTCATTCCCAATTAAATTAAATAATAAGCATTTTCAACTAGAAATAAGGAGCATCGTTAAAAACTAAGACTAATGGAAATTATACCGTATATTAAGTTAGCTACCCCCCTCCCAAATAAATTTTTATTTATTTTAGACTTTAGCTTTTGATTCCCAATTAAATTAAAAAATAAGCATTTTCAACTAGAAATAAGGAGCATCGTTAAAAACTAAGACGAATGGAAATTATCCCGTATATGAAGTTAGCTACCCCCTCTGAAATACCTTGTTCTTTATGTTAGACTTTGACTTTTCATTCCCAATTAAATTAAAAAATAAGTCTTATCATCTTGGAAGTTATTAATGTAGTTGTTAAGCAGAAAAATACTTCATCAAACTTTTATATCTTCGCTCAAGGTTTAATGGAGTTATGGCTAGGGGGATGAGTCCTAAACCCATCTGAATTCATTGTGAGGAGGAATCATAAAACCCCCTGGAAGTCATTGAGGGGGGGAGTCATTGAACTCTCGGTAACTAATAAATTCATTAAACTTCCCAAAAAAATCACACGGAATATCCTCGCTTTTTGAACGAACACCATGTAAAGAAAAAATCAAACGGCTTAAAACAACAGAGCCCCCTCAAACCCCGTGATGTCATTTTAAAAGGTATAGCAATTATTTATTTAACAGAAATCCTCGCCTTCAATTGAACGGAAAAAATATAAGAATTATTTATTTAACAGAAATTCTCGCTTTTTTGAACGAACACCATGTAAAGAAAAAATCACACTGGCTTAAAACAACAGAGTCCTTCAAACGGAACTTTGAAAATCAAGAGAATGCAAAAGTTACAAGGTAAACCACGGCCCCTTTGGGAGCCTAGAGAACCTTTGAGGACCGGGGGTTCCTTCAGGGTTGGGGTGGGGGGATCGGAGCCCTTTGGGGTTGTGGTAAGGGACCTCACGGCTAAACCACGACAAAGCACTACTCTCGTGGAACTCAATTCCCATTTAACTCAACCCCCGTGCAACTGAATCCCCCGTGTAACTGAACCCCGGTATAACCGAAACCCCCGTGCAACGGGATCCTCTTTAACTGAACCCTCGTGCAACTCCACCCTCCATGCAACCCATCCCCCTCAAAACACTTTTCAACCATTTCTTTTTAAATTGACAATACTTTTCAAACGTTACTTATGTATTATACAGACCACATCGGCGAGGTAAAGCTAGGTCAAGTCACAATGTCATTCTATCGTTACTTTTCAATTAAGCTATTGAATACTTTCTCGCAATGTCTCTTGTAAGCGTCAAATCTATTAAGTATCTGAGCTTATTCTTTGTATTGTTGATGCAAGCATCCCATTCTTTAATTACCCGTGAGGCATTCACCACGACAAAGCACTACTCTCGTGGAACTCAATTCCCATTTAACTCAACCCCCGTGCAACTGAATCCCCCTTGTAACTGAACCCCTGTATAACCGAAACCCCCGGGCAACTGTATCCCCTTTAACTGAACCCTCGTGCACCTCAACCCTCCATGCAACCCATCCCCCTCAAAACACTTTTCAACCATTTCTTTTTAAATTGACAATACTTTTCAAACGTTACTTATGTATTATACAGACCACATCGGCGAGGTAAAGCTAGGTCAAGTCACAATGTGATTCTATCGTTACTTTTCAATTAAGCTATTGAATACTTTCTAGCAATGTCTCTTGTAAGCGTCAAATCTATTAAGTATCTGAGCTTATTCTTTGTATTGCTGATGCAAGCATCCCATTCTTTAATTACCCGTGAGGCATTCTTAACCATCGCAATACCTTTACGCAAATATCTTTTCGCAAAAAATTCGCAAATCTCGTAAACTAAAGAAGTAATTACCCCTTTTCAAAAAACATTAGTCCTTCTATTAATGAAGCCATGAAACGAAACCAGTCTGATAGCATCACGCAATCTCGCTCCTAGTTCCAAAAATAGAATGCATGTAGCGTTCGTAGTAATAGGTTTAAAAACCTATTAGCCAAGTTTAAAAAAAAACAAAAAAAAACTACTAATCAACTTACAGATGAATGACCACGGATTTAACCTAAAAAAAAAACTTGTATATCATGAACTAGAAATCTACGTCAGAAAAAACCTGTTTGGTACGGGGGCGTTGTAGAAATGGTACCTTCTTCTGAATCGCCGTTAAACCTTCTTCGTGATATTAAACCAATAAGGAAGAAAAGAGTAGTGGCTATAGCTTCCATAGAATTCAAAAGATGGATACTACTTATGAATGACCCTCAAAAATTCCAAGAAGGGACTTAGATGGGATGCTGGGAGAAGAATACTAGGAAGGGGCAATAGTTTGAAGAATGAATGACAGTAACCAGAAACTGTCCTTGTGAGACAACTAGTGGTTTTGTGTGCTGGTGGAAGCTGCATTAGATATGCATCGCATTCACTGAAAAAAAAAAGCTGATTCACAAGTTAGTTGTACGGTGCTTCAGCTGGAAGGTAACTTGTCCAAGTGTCAACGTTTCGTACAAGAGTAAATGTATTCGCGAACCGTCATGAAAGGCATCTCAAAGTAGGCTTAAATTTGAATTAAACGTAAAACAACAAAACATTAATAAATTTAGAAAAATTGTAAGAATCTGAAAAGATTTAAAGTAGAGTGAATACATACCCTTTTAGTGTTGCAGTGTATTAACATGGCCTCTCCTTTTAATCATGTCCCTTAAGTTTTTAAGCAGCTAAAGACATATACTGTGCTTGAGCATATAGTATTCTAGCATAAATTCTGTGTCTCTAATTCAATAACAACATTTTAGAGATTTTTTTTTACCGATAGTTTTTTTTTATGGTAATAAACCCTTTCATCAGCAACAATTGTAAAAAATTCCGTGGCTTGCACATTTCAAGACACTGTTTTAAAAGCGGTCTGAGGATATTGTGCCATTTTTTATCATTGTAACATACTTTTTTTTATACAATCACGGTTTCCTATACAAAGGAGTCATCAAGATGAACTGAAGTGAAGAATTAATATCTTCTTCGGCTATACTGCCTTTCTGTATGTAAATAAAATGAAAATATATAGATACATAATTAATGGTTAAGACATTTAATCAAAACATCGAAAAAAATTAGGATATCCCAATATATTTCAGGTTCTCGTCCGGAAGCATTTATAAACGAAATAAAAAAGGAAACTAGAATAAACAGTTAGTTCACCCCAGATAAGAACATCAAAAGATGAAAAACGTCATTTGAAATGAAAAAAGTAAAAAAGAGAAATAAACTAACATCTGAAATATTATTGCAAAAGTTCTACTACACTGTTCTACTATTGATAAAACAGTGTACACAATTGCAATCCAACGAAAGCAAATATTACACAAGTCCGAAAGAGTTATTTCGTTTATGTGAAATTTAACAAAATAAAATTCCATTTTTATATTAAAACGCGTAAATTATGTTAATATAGTTAAAGTTAACTATAATAATACTTCTAATATAAAATGAACTAGATTTAAGCCATTTTCAGGTAACTATATGAGACAGTCCACGATAACGAATCAATCAGTTCGTGGTAACGAACTGTAAGTAAGGAGCGACCCGGCTCAATGGTAACCGAAACTCTAAAAAACGGAATTTTGATACCAATAGATACATCAAAATAATCAAATTTTACTACTGATTTAAAATATATAAATTTTATCAAGTTTAGTCTTACCCATCAAAAGTTATGTGCCTGAGAAAATTTGGCTGATTTTCAAAAAAAGGAGGAAAGATCCCCTAAAAGTATAGAACCTTAATGAAAATCACACCATTATATTCAGCGTATCAGAGAACCCTACTGTAGAGGTTTAAAGCACTTATCTACAAAAATGGGGAATTTTGCATATTTTGCCAGAAAAAAGATCACGTATGCGTGTTTATTTGTTTTTTTTCCCTGGGGTGATCGTATTAACCCAGTGGTCCTAAAATATCGGAGGAGGGCTCATTGGAACGGAAATTAAAATTTCTAGTGGAATTTTTAAGTGACCCAAAAAATGGAGGGAAACTAGGCCCCCTCCCACGCTCATTTTGTTCCCTAAGTCACATGATCAAAATTTTGAGATAGCCATTTTGTTCAGCATTGTCGAAAATATGATAACAATGTCTTTTAGGATGACTTAATCCCCCGAAGGCCCCGGTGGGAGGGCTGAAAGTTATGAACTTAACCCAATGCTAACATATAGGCTAGTATTGGTTACTGGGAAGTATACAGACATTTTCAGGGGTTTTTTTTCTGGGGGGTTGGGGGGTGGGTTGGGGGTTATCTGGGATAGTCTTTCCATGAAGGAAGTTTTCTTGCGGGAAGGAACATTGCTATGAAGAGGGTGCCGGATTTCCCAGCATTATTAAAGAAAAAGATCAGAAATTAAGTAAAGAAAAACAACAAGTTTTTTAACTGATTTCAACTGATCAACTGATTGTGAATAAGGGGTCATGTTTAAAGAACTGGAAAAAAATTCGAACTTTAACTTAAAGAGCAAGGTATTGACAAGGGGGCGAACCCTCTATTATACGTATTAAAAATCTATGAATATAGAAGTTCTTTACGTAAGTTAATTCGTAAGTTACGTATATTTATTACTAATGAAAACGTTCGTAAATAAAATTAATCAATTTTCGTGAAAGCCATTTAACCAAATAAAAGTAAAATTAATATGCAAATTTTGCTTTAAATATTTATGTACGGTGAGCCAAAATCAAAACCTGCATTAATTCAACGATGTTGAAAAATTACATAAAAAAACAAGTTTTTTTAACTGAAAGTAAGGAACGACATTAAAACTTAAAACGAACAGTAATTATTCCGTATATGAAGGGGACTGTCCCTCCTCAACGCCTACCTCTTTACGCTACGCTTTGACTTTCTCACAACTCCATTTTTTTAAATAATAAAAAAACTTTAGCGTAAAGAGCTAGGCGTTGAGGAAGGGACAGCTCTCTTCATATACGGGATAATTTCTCTTCGTTTTAAGTTTTAACTTCGTTTCTTATTTTCAGTTAAAAAAACTTGTTTTTTTTATTTAATAGTAAGTAAGGAGCGACATGAGCCAATAGTAGCCGAAAGTCTTAAAAATGGAATTTTGATAACAATTGATACTTTTAAAGAATTGTGTTTTTATGCTGATTAAATTAAAAATTAACTCAAAGTAAGGAACGACGTTAAAACTTAAAACGAACAGAAATTATTCCGTCTATGAAAGGGGCTGTCCCCTCCTCAACGCCTCGCTCTTTACGCTAGAGTTTTTTATTGTTTAAAAAAGTAGAGTTGTGAGAAAGTCAAACTTAAGCGTAAAGAGCGAGGCGTTGAGGAGGGGACAGCCCCGTTCATATACGGAATAATTTCTGTTCGTTTTAAGTTTTAAAGTCATTCCTTACTTTCCGTTAAAAAAACTTGTTTTTTTTATTTAATTTTTGAACGTTTTGAATTAATGCAGGTTTTGATTTTGGCTCAACGTAAGTGAATAATTAAAACAAAATTTTTATATTAATTTTACTTTTATTTGGTTAAATGTCTTTCTCGAAACCTGTTTAATTTTATTTACGAACGTTTTTATTAGTAATAAATATACGTAACTTACGAATTAACTTACGTAATGAACTTCTATATTCATATATTTTTAATACATATATTAGGGGGTCGCCCCCCCCCCTAGTCAATATCTCGCTCTTAAAGCTAAAATTTGAATTTTGTTCCAATTCTTTAAAAATTACCCCTTAATCACAAAGTTGATAGATAGAGCGATGAAAACCATCAAGATAGGCCCAGGATTGCAAAAAGCCTCCCTTCATGGAGGTCCCAGGGACTTCTTGCTTTCCGGTTCTAAGCCAGCTTAAGCACTTCGGTGTAGACTTGAGAAGATATGTGATCCCCGTACTGCACTGGTATTTGGGATCATTGCTTTTCCTTAGGCGAAAATAATTTCAATAATTTAATGAACATGAAAATTGGAACTTGGAATGTTACGACGTTAAAAAATGACTATCGTATCGACATTTTGACTGACAAATTCAGACGATTCGAACTGGATTTATTAGGTTTCTTAGAAACACATATCCCAGGGTAGGAAGCATGAAATTAGGTGACATAAAATTTGTTTACTCAGACAGCAAGGATGGGGTACATAGACTAGGAGTAGGGCTCATGATGAATAAGGAAGCTGCTAAGTCTTGCTTAGGCTGGGAAGGTATTAATAATAGAATACTAGTTGCTCATTTCATGACTAAAAAAGTCAGGGTATCATTATAGTAGTATACGACCCTGTAGAACTGCCTGACGGAGATACTAGTGACTCAGATGAATTTTACTTACAGTAACAGGAGCAAAAAGACGGAGTTCCGGGTAGAATCATGATGTTATTACTGGGAGATTTTAACGCCCAGGTCGGTAGAAGTAGGGGCAGATGGTATCCTAGCCTAGGTAAATTTGGTGTAGGAAAAGAAAACAGTAATGGATACAGGATTTTGCAATTTTGTAGGTACAACAATCTAGTTGTAACCAATACGGTGTTTGGTCATAAATTGGCTCATAAGTTAACATGGTATTCACGTGATTGTAAGATAGCAAACCTTATTGATTATGTCATAGTAAACCGAAGACTGGCAGGATCAATGCAAGATACTAGGGTATATAGGAGTGCTGTTATTGATGTTGAGAGTAAAGATCACCATCTATCACCATCTAGTGTCAAGGGTTAATTTAAAGCTGAAATATCGGAAGGGTAACTACCCCCGGGAAGCTATGACGTTGGTAGACTCCAGGATGAGAAGTTAAAAGAAACTTTCCAGGAACAGTTGAATACTAATCTTAAGGGTTTAAAATTTGATAATGTGGAAAATGGTTGGAATAATTTTAAAAAAGTAATTTGTGAAGTTGCTGAAGGTGTCTTAGGGAATAAAACTAGAACTGCAGTTAAGAATATTAGTGAAAAAGCTTAATGTTTAATAAAAGATCTTAAGCCGAACCGGCCAGCCATGACAAAAAACCAAAAAAGAGAAAAATCTCTAAAAAAAAACAAACAACCGAGACTGTGGCCAGTGGAGAGAAAAGGAAAACAACAGAAACAAAACAACGCGGATATTTCGCCTGTATGTCTCTCCACTGGCCACAGTCTCGTTTGTTTGTTTTTTTTTTAGAGATTTTTCTATTTTTTGGTTTTTTGTAATTGCTGGCCAGTTCGGGTTAATATATTTAATTAGTAAATTTTAAGGGCAAAAAATATCCCCATATGTCAAATATTATTTTTCTTTATTTAAAAAACATGCAAATCTATTAACCCTTTCAGTCACCATGTTCTCACATGAGAACATCACAGCTTCGCTTGGTCTTCTTGGACCCTGTAGGTGGCAGCGATACTCGAGTATGCGCTCCATAATAATAAGTAATGCGAAAAGACACTGGCGAAGTTTCAAACCGATGATGCTAAATTCTGATTTTTAGCAGTATTTTGAAGTTGTTGCACATCCGTACTCGAAAGAATGGATCTACCAGGTATGTTTTCATGCATTTTTTTTACCAGATTTACCATGAAAATACGCGAAAAAAGGGGTTCATTTGTCCTTTTCAGTTAGTTACCCCATCTATAAAAAAGTTTACCTCGCTAGTGCGTTGGATAGATGCCGCAGATTTTTTCGAAGTAGCGTGTTCTTGGGTAAGGACAGTGTGACTTGATACTAACTTTTCTAGTTCAATAGCAGCATATATGGTACAGTCAGAGTAACATACTTTTGTTAGTATTATTTTAAAACATCAGTTATAACTTTTTCCTGTCAAGTCGCTATTCTGGAAAAGCGACTCACTATCTTCTTTTCCAGGTCCATCCAATGATCGACCACGTCGAGTTCGTCACGCTGACATACTGAATGTCTTGGACGCGATCGACTCAGACCTTTCAGAGTTATCGGACCTACCAAACTCAGATGACGAAGGTGAAGATTGGGCGTCAGTAAATCTATCGCAGCCACACGATACGGATGAAGATTCATTATCGGAAGTTGAGGATGATGAGCCGCTCCTCCCCCGCCTCCGAAAAATCGAAAACGCAGACTCGTATGGAAGAATGCGATCTTCTCGAAAGTTATCAACAATGCCGACCCGGCGCCGCCGCCACTTGGTCCCGAGGAGCCTATAGACTACTTCAAAGAATATTTTGATAGTGAATTTTATGAGTTAGCCGCCGAGATGACCAATCTTTATTCTGTACAGAAAACCGGCTCAAGTTTGGGTACAACAGCCTCTGAAATAAGAAGGTTCATAGGTATTCATATAGCGATGAGTGCTTTTAAATTCCCAAGGTATCGCATGTACTGGGGTAGTCGGACTCGGATACCTCTAATAGCAGACGCCATGAACTTCAATAGGTTTTCGCGTCTCCGAAATTTGTTTCATCTGGTAGATATCCTCTCTAAAGACCCGGAGAACACCGATCGCGTATGGAAGGTTCGTCCGGTTATAGACCGGGTCCTGAAAAAGACAGAAAGCATCGTACCTTCTGAGTATGTATCAGTCGACGAGCAAATGGTGCCGTACACCGGTGCATTGGACATAAAACAGTATATCAGGGGGAAGCCAACACCGTGGGGCATAAAAATCTTTATGCCTGTATTAGTGCCTCGCTCATTCAGAGACTGCCCTTTATTAAAATCTGATTCCAATGTACGTTTGGATCGACTTGTTAGTGATTATGGCAGAAAGCTGGAGAAATCCATTACTTCTCTTGAAAGAATTGAACAAGACTTACAGTCCTCGCTGTCGAAGTGTTCAGCCAACTTGGGCTCCCCCTCCCCCACCCCTTTAATTTCACCTGATTGGCCTCCTCTCCCCATCAGCTCTGATTCAGTAGAGACTATTACTATCGCTAATCCGCCAGCCTCGTTACGTGACCCTGTTTCCAGGAAAAATGAATTGGACAAATTCGGCTCGGGCTGTATCAAGCAAATAAAAAAGACCAATGATTTGATTTTTATCACTGTGGCGGCTGAATCTGGGAAAAAGTTTTCTTGTGATCTAAAGGATTCCTTCCCTGATTGTCTTATCAATACTAGAAAGCCTAAGTTTTTCGGAATAATCCGTGGTGTGGATATCGAGTTCGACATTGAAGCTCTAGCAGCCACTTTGCCTGGGATTCTGGAGTTCAGGCGCCTTGGAATGTCGAGAACAATAAAGGTGTCGTTTGAGTCCGAAGCATTTTTAAAATATTATATCGTCCATGGGATTAAGTTCGGTTACGAGCTCTACAGAGTTGAGAAAGACAAGGTGCTTCCAAAACGATGTTTCGCATGTCAAAGTCCCTCTCACACCGAAAAAAACTGTGATTCTTCTACTCTGAAGTGTGTTCGTTGCAGTGGAAATCATAGATCAACGAAGAATACTCCATGTACTAACCCCATTTGTTGTGCAAATTGCAACTCAACTAATCACCCGTCTTACAGTTTCAGTTGCCCTGCTATGAAAAAGCTTTTTAAATGAATATTGGTTCTACGATTACGTCCTTTAATTCGAATGGAGTCATTGGCAAATTTGTAGTGCTGAATGAATTTGTTTCTGAAAATAGTTCAATACTATGTTTGCAAGAGCATCATTTGTTGGACCATTCTTTGAATATGTTAAGTTCCCTTTCAATTCTACATGATATATTTACCGTTCCTGCGAGGCCTACCGGAGGCCGCCCTGCGGGTGGCATTGCTACGTTTGTTCCTAAAGAATTTAGTGCTATTTTATCTTGTGCTGATGAGTCTTTTCTTGCCTGCAAACTTTTTGATTGTGTTTTGGTCAATTGCTATTTGCCTACTGACTATCATGTTGATCCGTCTTTTGAAGCCTTTACGTCAGCTTGCCATAGACTTAGTAGCTTTATTGCCCTATTAGATTCGAGTTTACGTATTTTTATTTTTGGTGATTTTAACTGTGATCTTGAGAGTGTAAATGAACGTAGCACAATTTTATTTTCATCTTTACCAAATTTTAATATCTGCCGTAAGACACTTGATTTTACTTATTCTCATTGGAGTGGGAGTACGAGTAATATTGACCATGTACTTTTTAATTTTTCCCCATCTATTATAGTAAAAGTTATCCCGGATTTCCCGATAAGTGATCATTTACCTATTCAGTTTTTGACATCGTTTTCTGTAATTCATGATTCTGTTTCTGCTTCTAATTTTATTCCAATTCGCCCTAAATATTTTGAGAGAATTATCTGGGATGAAAAACTGATTCCGGCTTACCAAGATAAAGTTGATTCTTTAGCTCGAAAAGTAGTTGTACCTGATATTCTGAAGTGTCATAATGATAACATAGAGCTTGAGCTTAATTGCATATATCTTCAGTTATTACATTGCTTAAAATATGGTGCTAAAGAAACTTTTGGAGTTAAAAAGTGTAAACCCAATGTTGAAAAACCTTTTTGGTCGTCAAATCCGTTTCTTGTACATGCTAATCATGAATCTAAATTAGCTTTTAGACATTGGAAAAATAGTGGAAAACCGCGTGATCTTCATCCGGCTTTTCTATGCATGAAAAAAAAGAAGGCAATTTTCCAGTTGGAGCTTCGTCGTCATAATAATATTTTGCTAATGGATGCTTCGTCTGAAGTTGATATGAATAAAAAGAAACTTTGGAAAGCTCTACGTTCAACAAAGAGAGTTAATGAACCTTCTAAAAAGAATGGCCCTTCTCTTGTTGAGTGGGAAACTCATTTTGTAAACCTTTCGAAATCTTGTGATGATCCTGAACAACTTTCGCATGTTGATATAATTTTAAACAGTTCTTTTAATTCGCATGATTTTTCTATTTCGTTTGATTCTTTGTTGGGTGCATGCCGTAATTTAAAGCCACAACCCTCTAAGGACCATGATGGGATTTTTTCAAATCATGTGAAATTTGCTCCAACTTCTTTTCTTCTTCTTCTTTTGACTTTTTTTAATCTTATTCTCAAGTTTGGTAATGTTCCCCCGTCTTTTAGGTTTGGGGTGGTAACTCCTATTCTAAAATCTGGTAAAAGAGATCTCCGTTCTTGTGATTCGTATAGGCCGATAACGAAGGGTTCTATGATTGGTAAACTTTTTGAATTATGTATAAAGGATCTTTTTGATTATTTGGATGTTGGTCTTAATCAAGTAGGGTTCAAAAAAGGAATGGGTTGCGACCATGCGCATGCAACGTTTGATACTATAATTAAGGAGTCAAGATCTACTGGCTCCCCACTTTATACACTATTAATTGATATAAAAGGAGCTTTTGACAATATTTCGCATGCTTCCGCTCTTTCAGCTCTTATTTCTGGTGGGATTCCCCTTTCTGTGGTTAGAGTTCTTAGATCTTGGTATTCGGGGCTTAGGATAAAAATTTTTGCACATACTTCTGATTCTCTTTCTAATCCAATTTCCGTGGGTCGGGGCGTGAGACAGGATGGGGTTTTATCTCCTTATATTTTTAACGCATGTCTGGCGGAGTGTCTTCGTTCTTTATCTACAACCCTTATTTCTTGGGGACGGGATGTGTCTTTTCTTGCTTATGCTGATGATATTATCCTATTGAGCCGTTCTAAAGCTAGTCTAATTAAGAATTTTAATTCCCTTTCTAGTCTGCTTAATGTTCGTGGCCTTTCTATTAGTATTAAAAAATGTCAATATTTTCCCGTTAATGTTAATGACCGAGCTGAATTAATTTGCGATAGAAATATATCATTTCCGGTTTCTGATGCTGTTGTTTATCTTGGGTTACCTTATTCTGCTTCAGCTCGTGAATCTAAGTCGATGCTAATTTTACATATTCAAGAAAAAATTAGAAAGGCGTTTGGTTCCATAATACGGCTACGTGGTGTTTATCGTCGTGAAATTCTAGGTTCTCTTTTTAATGCAGTAGCCCTCCCGCATGTTCTTTATCCTTCCCTTCTTCTTCGAGATTTTAAAATTTGTGATTTTTCAGCAATTCGCGTTTGTTATTTTAAATATTGTAAGTTTTTACTTGGTTTTCCAATTTCCTTTAGTAATACTGAATTAGTTTCAAAATTTAAAATTAAAGAGCCGTTGGAAATAGCCAAGGTAAAAATAAATAATTTTTACCGTAAATCTGAAAATATACTTTATGTTCATAATCTTTTTCCTTTTTTCTCTATAGTTTAAAAAGTGCATGATTTCATTATTACTATTTGTTGCATTTGATTAAGTTTTCTTTTGGGCAACTTGTAAATTGTTGCTATGTTTGATGGTGTGTTATTTGGATTTTTGAAGATTTATTTAATTATCTTTTATACTCCTCGTTTTTGAGGGAAATAAATAAAATAAATAAAATAAAATAAATCATACTCACTTTTGATGTTTACCAGGGTAAGAAAACTATCCTGACGGAAGAGCAGAAGCAGTTCGGACTGGGACCTGGAATGGTACTAGCTCTTGCTGGTCGCGTCCAGCTTCGCCCGCATACGAAAATATTCTTTGACAACTTTTTTACGAGTATTCCGCTCCTTGAAGAGCTTGAACGGAAAAGTATGTATGGCACCGGCACGATCAGAGCGAATAGAGTTCTTGGCGCAAAGTTGGAATCTGATACGTCTCTGAACAAGAAAGGACGGGGGGCGTTCCACGAGCTCGTGAGTGGAGAAGTATGTCTGATCAAGTGGATGGACTGTAGATCGGTGATAGTAAAAAACGTAAAAAACGTGATGAAGTGGTGTAAGAAAACGAAGACAGAGGTACAAGTGACGCAGCCGGAAGCTATTGCGGCTTATAACCTGAGTATGGGTGGGGTTGATAAGCTTGACCAGATGGTATCCTACTATAGGACCCTCATTCGATCAAAAAAATGGACTTTGAGACTCGTATTCCATTTGATCGATCTTGCTGTAGTCAACAGTTGGCTTGAATATGTCGAGATTTGCAAGGCACAGAATATGAGACAAAAGAACATTGTCGATTCGTTCACCTTCCGACTCGACATAGCAGAGACTCTCATTATGTCTGAAGACACTCCTAGAAGAAGAGGCCGACCCAGATCTCTTCCTTCAAGCGAAGAGGAGGAGAGTGATGAAGAAGACTCGGTTGCCGAAAATCGTAGGAAACGAAAACTCAAATTTCGTAGGCCCTGCTCCGCCGTGAAGAAAGATTCCTTTGCTCATTGGCCAGAAAAATTTGCCGCCCAAAACAGGTGTAAAAATGCCCCCTGTATCATGAAGACTAGGTTCATGTGTACCAAGTGCAACGTCCCACTTTGCCTGGAAGAATCGCGAAACTGTTTCGCACAGTTTCACAAACCTAAAGAAACGTAAAAGGATCATTGTCAATTCAGTTTCTCGTTTTTTGTACTATATTTGAAGTCTCAGTTTTTCATTGGTTTTATACTGTATTTGAATAAATTTGGTCACACTGTCCTTGCTCAAGTACATGGTGGAAAAGAAAGAAGACGTTCAGAAAAAATCTGAAAAAATTCCTGGTAAGTACTTATCCATCACATGGTTGACTTTCGCTACTCTCATAATTTTGACCTTCCAGGCTAAAATTCGTGACTGAAAGTGTTAAATCAACAAATGTTCTTAAAAAATTGCAAGAAGGAATCAGTGATTCCGAAATCTTTTAAAATATGTACCCATTTTGGAACTGAAAATGAAACAAAATTAAAAAACAAATTAAGCCTAATAGCTTTAAATTACGTAATTTATGAACAAAAACAGAGACTTTTTAAACTGTCTAAGGACTTAAATTCTGTTTAAAAATTTTTAAGAATTAAACTTACCTCTGATATTTTTATAAGAATTAATGAAATGGCCATTATATCTTTTAGCCATGATTTTAATTTGTCCAAGGGTCGTTTGGTTGACAAGTTTAATAAACTTTTGATTGAGAATTTCCAAGATTCAGATGTTTTTTATCCTCGTCATTGTCTGGGTCCAGCAATTAAGAATTTGTCTTCTAAGCCTCTTAATATTCAACAGGAAGCCGTCTTGTTGAAAGGTTCAAAGTTCTGTTTTCCAACACCAGTCTCCTATTCAAAAATAATTTCAAAGGTGGAATCAGGAATTATGGCTTCTATAGATAAGGTTGATACTCCTCAAGAACTCAGAGCTGAGATCGTAAGAAAACTAAACACCTTTAATATGAACTTCATTGGGAAAGACATTTCACAAAAAAATGACATTAAAATCCTTTGTGATTTTAAAAAGGATAAAGTCCTTACTATCACCAGAGCCGATAAGGGAAAAACGATAGTAATTATGAACACTGAAGACTATAATAATCAATTTAATTAATTTATATCGGACACTATTAAACAAAAAAAAATTTATTTTTATACTACAGATAAATATGTAAAATCAACAATAAAGTAATTATAGTAAATGGAAAAAAATTTTCACATTAACCCACAGTTTTATAACAAATATTATCCTATGGGTTGTTCGGCACCCAAGATCTATGGTATACCTAAGATTCATAAGACTGGATCCCCCCCTCCGCCCCATTGTGTCAACTTGTCTGTCACCTGTTTCAAAATTAGGAAAATGGTTGTCGGTAGCTTTACGTCCACTTTTGGGAACACAAAAATCATATTTAAAAAATTCGACTGATCTTACTAATAAATTGCGCAAGTTCACGTTGGAGGAGAGTTCAATTCTTTGCAGTTTTGATGTTGTGTCCATGTATTCAAATTGTGATTTAAAAAGGTGCGAGGATATTTTAAAAAGTAAATTTGAAAGACACTTTGATTTAATACAAGATGTGACGTTAGCCAGTTTGGATATTGATGTCATTATGAAACTAATTATGCTGGTAAATGAATTTTCTTTTTATTTTGGTTTTCGAGGGGAGTTTTATAGACAAATTTTTGGTTTACCTATGGGGGCTTCTCTTTCTCCTTTATTGGCAAATCTATTCATAGATGCCATTGAAACCTCCGCTATAAACAGTTTTAGAATCTCCCCTTGTTTCTGGGGTAGGTTCATGGATGATGTGGTCTGCGTTTGGAAACATGGGTTGGACTCCTTAGACCTTTTTTGTAAGCATTTAAATAGTTTTGATAATAATATTAAATTTACAGTTGAATTTGAGGATAATAATAAATTACCTTTTCTGGATATTTTATTAATTAAAAGGGATTTCCATTTACTTTTCTCGATTTACAGAAAACCTACGCACACTGATAGGTATTTAAATTTTCATTCTTGCCACCCTCTGTCTGTGAAAAGGGGGGGTTGTAATTTCACTAGTGGATAGAGCCTTTAAAATCTGTTCCAAGGAGTTTCTGGATTCAGAATTGTTATACTTGAGGGATATTTTATTTTGTAATAGTTATCCAATTAAGTTCATTGATAAAATAATTGAAAATAGACGGGCCAAACATAGTAGTAGGGTTATTGAGGTTTCTCAGTCTTTAGATTTAGTTGTATCAAAAAGCTTCATTTCATTACCATATGTACCTGGTTTGGGGGAGAAACTTTCACGGGTTTTACGTAAATTTGGTATTGATACATGTTTCCAATCGCTGAGGCCAATGGGTAGTTTTTGTAGTTCTGGTAAGGATTTAACTCGGGGAAATTTAGTAAGTGGGGTGTATAAAATTCCGTGTTCTTGTGGGAAGTTCTATATTGGTAGGACTCACCAACAATTTGTTGAAAGGTTTATTGAACACCGTAATTCAATAGAAAAAACCCTACAATTAAGCAAGCCTCCAGAAACTTTCGTTTCAGCTTTAGCAGAGCATATTTGACTTCAACCAGATCATTTTGTAAAATTTGATGAAGCCTTGGCTATTTCTAATGATAAGGGTTACACCAAATGGGCCAGGGAAGCCATAGAAATTAAAAAACATATGTTTGCTAACCTTTCCATAAATAGGGACACGGGTCATTTAAATATTGACCCAATTTATGATAACCTTCTAAAGAATGAATCAATTGTCAATAAGGGAGTAAAGATTTTAAATAATCACCAGGGGACTATTTTACCTGTTAGACCAAAACGATTTGCTTCAGTAATAGCTAACAAAAGGATTATTTCGCAACTGAATAATTAAAGTAATTTACAGTTTTTTTATTTTTCCTCAGTTACTCTGGTGTCCTCACTGAAGTAACTCTATTTTAGCATCTTGTCCCTACGTGGATTAGTTTGCGCCGATTGTACATTTTTGTTGTTTTTTTTTGGTGGTGGTTTTATTGGTTTTTAGTTTTATCTTGTTTTTTGTTTTTTTTTGTGTATTTAGTGCTGAAGACGCCTTGTTTGTATACAGGCGAAATATACGCGTTTTTTTGTTTCTGTTGTTTTCCTTTTCTCTACACTGGCCACAGTATCGTTTGTTTGTTTTTTTTTTTAGAGATTTTTCTATTTGTTGGTTTTTTGTAATGTTTAATAGAAAGGAGAAAGTACTTGTACAAGAATTATCTGAATGATGGATCATACGAAAACAAAAGGAATGTAAAGAAAATCGAAAAAGCATTAAAATATGAACTAAGGAGGTGTGAAGTGGAGGCTATGGATGAAATTGCCGAGGATCTGGAAGATACAGCTAGACGGCATAATAGTAAAATACTGTACTGGCATGTTAACAAATTGAGAGGGATTAAAAGAGAGATGGGCCGAACATTTTGAGAATTTGCTAAACCGTGATAAAGTTACAAGAAAAGATATAGAGGAAAATGAAAAAGTTTGTGATACCTTGGATGTGAAGAAAGATTTGTTTTGTGAGGAAGAATTAGTGACAGTACTAAAAGGATTCAATATCATGAGGCTGTAGGTGCTGATAGGGTGGTAAATGAGTTTCTTAAATATGGTGGCTCTGAGGTTAGAAATAAGTTATTGAATATTATGAATATGATTTTTGAAAAAGGGGAAGGAAGTACCTAACTATTTTAGGAAAACCTTAATTAAGCCACTTTATAAAGAAGGTGATAAAAGTGAGTGTGGTAATTATCGAGACAATAGTCTGGTAGGTAGTAAATTACTTAGTATTATGATACTTTTTAGACTGAGAGATGCCGTCGACAAAGTTTTAAGAGAAGAATAGTGTGGTTTTGCAAAAGGTAGAGGATGTGTCAACCAAGTTTTCACTCTTAGTCTACTAATTGAGAAGTGCCTGAGTTTTCAAACACCCTTGGTCCTTAGTTTTATAGATTATGAGCAAGCGTTCGATTCTGTTGATAGAATGGCTTTTGTAAAGGTTTTATCCTTGTATGGTATACCAGACAAATACATTAAAGTGATTAGTGCTATGTATGAGAATAACACTGCCGCGGTTAAGGTAGGAAGTGAGGTTAGCAGCTGGTTTTGTATAAAATAAGGAGTTAAGCAGGGTTGCGTTCTATCCCCCTTTATATGGATTATTTTGATGGACTTTGTTTTAAGGAGCACAGGAAAGGCAATGGGAGACCACGGAATCAAATGGGGATGAAAAATTCTCCTGGACTTGGATTATGCTGATGATTTAAGCATCCTAGATGAAAGTGTGAGCAAAATGAATGAAGTTTTAGAGGTTTTGCGAGTACAGGGTGCTAGAACAGGTTTGAAAATTAATGTTAAGAAGACTAAGTCACTAAGGCTAGGAATAAGTGAAGATGAAAAGGTAACGTTGGGTAATGAAAAGATTGATCAGGTTGGCAGGTTCACTTACCTTGGTAGTATTATTGGTAATGATGGTATGAGCAGTGAAGATGTTAAAAGTAGAAAAGCCAAGGCTCAGGGTGTTTTTTCACAGTTAAAAAAAAGTTTGGAAGAATAGGAAGATAAGTCTGCAAACCAAATTAAAATATTAGAAGCTACAGTGATGACAGGAGTCAAATATGGTTCTAAAGCATGGACGCTCCTAAAAGCGGATGAAGATTTGCTAGATGTTTTCCAGAGAAGCTGCTTAAGGATTGTTCTGGGTACCCGGCTGACTGACCGTATGTCAAACAATAGGCTATACGAAAAATGTGGTTCAATACCACTCTCTAGGGCTATGTTGAAAGAAAGGTTCAGGTGGCTTGGGCACGTTGTGCAGATGAAGAATGACAGATTGCCGAAGATTGTTCTTTTCGGCCAACCGTCTAGGGCTAAACAGAAAGCAGGTCGTCCTCGTCTGGGGTGGGAGGACTTCATAAAGAAGGATTTAAAGGAAATGGGAACTTCTTGGGCGGATGTAAAAAGGGAGGCTTTGACTAGATTGGGGGGGGGGAGAAACGTGCCTAGCTGTGTTGGACTGAGGTGGCTTGGCGCTGCCGTGAGTTGTTAGTAGTAGTAGTAGTAGTAATAATTACAAAGGCCGTTATTTGGAATAAATAGCTCTTATGAAAGTACTAAAAAATATTTTTGGCTTAATGAGCGAGGTATTGACTAGGGGGTGAACCCAATCTTATACGTAATATTTTCTGTTCGTCTTAGGTTTTGATGTTGCTCCTTACTTTCAGTTGAAAAACTTGTTTTTTTTATATTTAATTTCTTATTTTTTTAAAGAATGCTAGGAAATCCGGTGCCCCCTTCATAGCAATTTCCCTTCCCCATGAAAACTTCCTTCGTGAAAAGATCCTCCCACATAACGTCCGACCCCCCCCCCTCACTACCAAAAATCCCCCCTGAAAACGTCTGTATACTTTTCAATAACCAATACTATATGTTAACATTGGGTAAAGTTCATAACTTTCAGCCCTCTCGGGGCTTTCGGAGGATTAGATAATCCTAAAAGACATAGTTATCATATTTTCGACTATGCTGAACAAAAATGGTTATCCCAAAACTTTGATCGGGTGACTTTGGGAAAAAAATGAGCGTAGGAGGGGGCCTAGTTGCCCTCCATTTTTTTGTCACTTAAAAATAGCACTAGAACTTTTAATTTCCGTTCCAATGAGCCCTCCTACGATATTCTACGACCACTGGGTCGATACGATCACCCCTGAGAAAAAAAAAACAAATAAACACGCATCCGTGATCTTTCTTCTGGCAAAAAATACAAAATCCCACATTTTTGTAGATAAAAGCTTGAAACCTCTACAGTAGGGTTCTCTGATACGCTGAATATGATTGTGTGATTTTCATCAAAATTCTATAACTTTTTGGGTTCTTTCCCCCTTTTTTTCAAAATCAGCCAAATTTTCTCAGGCGCGTAACTTTTGATGAGTACGACCAAACTTGACGAAACTTATATAATATAAATCAGCATTAAAATCTGATTCTTTTGATGTATCTATTAGCATAAAAATCTCGTTTTCTAGAGTTTCGATTACCATTGAGCCGGGACGCTCCTTATTTACAGTTGGAAACCACGAACTGTTTTGATTCCAAGCATATAAAATTCATTATGTTTAATGCTACCCAGCCAAATGCGCAAGCCTGAGAAAATATGTATGATTTTCAAAAAAAAAGAAGAGAAAACACCCCTAAAAAGTAAAGGGATCTTATTGCAAATAATACCCTTAGCTTCAACATATCATTGAACCCTAGTAAAAGTTTCAAGGCCCTATCTACAAAAATGTGGGATTTTCCCTTTTTTTAAAGAAGAAATATCACGGGTACTTGTTTAGTTTTTTTTCCTGGGCTGATCATTTCAAAACGATGGTCCTGGAAGATACAGCTCGATTGAACGAAAATAAAAACTTCTAGTATCCTTTATAAGTGATGAAAAATATGGAGCTATGGAAAATGACATCTTCTGCCATTTTGTGACACCAATTTAAGATCTTACCCTAAAGAGGACCACGTTGCTATTGATTGAAAATTCTGACAAAGTCAATCGATTAAAATATATAACAAACTATGTCTTTAGCTTCCAAGTTGTTGAGGAAGTAATCCCGCGTGGTGGCACATTGTTCCCGAAGAGTCACATAGTCATTTATGGTCAATAGGGATATTTATCTTAGTCTTTTATTTAACTTAGTTGATTCGTTTTAGGAGGAGCAGTGCGTTATTTTGTGGGAGGGGGGAGGGAAAGGCCTAAAAGAGCACATTTCAATTCCACGATTGTCTAGCTCTCCATAATCCTTCAGATAAATATAGAATGGGGTAGGGGGGGGCAGTTAGGAATTAACTTATAATCCTTCTTCATTTAGAATAAGCCTGGATATTGCTGCTTCGGTGTGATACCTTCCTTCTATTGAAGAGATATGTTTTTCCCATTTATTTTATAGCGTCACATAACTAAAGTGATTTGTTTCATCTTTTATAGACTTATATACAAGGATGTGTTAGTGAGCTCTTAGGAACGAGAGACAGTAGGTTATTTTGTAAATAGGAGTTAAAGATACTGTATTTAAGAATGTATTTTAAGGCCCAATTACCTTCCAAAATTTGGATTTTCCAAAATTTTAATTACAATCTAAAAATTTAATTCTTAAGTGGAAAAACTAAAAAAGAAGGGCGCTACCAAAGGCCAGCAGATATTCTTAGGGGATTAAAGAATGATTTAAATGTATTTATTGATAATTGGTGCAAGAAGGAGAAAATTACTAAAGATAGATTTCAGAATTGGATAAATTTGATTTTGACTAGTGTAAGAAATAGAATGTATAGAATTAATCCTAAAGATTCTTTGAAAAAATCAATATTTTATAATGCCAATATGAAACAAGCAATTGCTAATTTACAGAATGAATTTATAATTGTACCAGTTGATAAGACTAGCAATAATTTTGCCATAATTTGTCAGAAACTCTATAGTGATATTTTATCAAGAGAGATACAAACAACAAATACATACGAAAAGGCCCATATAGAGGATAAGAGTTTAATTGAAAATATAGAAGAAAGAATTTTGAAAAATTTCAATATCAAAATAAATGATAATGACAAACAGTTTCCTTTCTTATATTGGACGATAAAATTTCACAAAAATCCACCAAAACCACGTTTTATTGCTGGGGCAGCAAGGTGTCCAACCAGAATTGCGGCTACTGATCTATCTTTAATTTTAGGAGAAATTAGAAATAAATTTAAAGCATATTGCTCTGGAATTAAAAATTTTTCTAACTTTAACCCATATTGGAGTGTTAATAACTCGTTACAAGTGATAGATTCTTTGGTGAATGTTTCAGCTAAAAGAGTCGATTCATTTTATTTTACAACATTGTAAACAAAATTTTAAATAAAATTAGTATTAGAAAAAATTAAAAAGGTGATAAAGAAATATTTTATTTTTTATAATATATGATTTTTTAAAATTGATACTTTTAATAAAAAAGCCCGATGGACGAATTTCTTTAGAAGCACTATTAATTCAAGATGTTATAGCTTGGATATGGTATGCCATTTATTGGAATTTGTTCTATTTAATACATTTATAAGATTTAGTGGGAATTTATATAAACAAACTGTAGGTATTCCTATGGGTGGGAATGCAAGTCCATTCATAGCAGACCTGTTTTTAAGTCAATTAGAATATGAATATATGATAAATAAAAATAGCCCAAACAACGTAAAATATAACCTTTCAAATAATAAAAGATATCTGGACGATCTCTTGGTAATAAATTGTGCAGAGTTTATTGAGATTTCAAAAAATATTTATCCACAAGAGTTAATTCTTGAGCCTAGCTATGGGATGGGACACTCCGACCATTTCTTAGATTTAAATATTAATATTTCAAATAATAATAAATTAGTTTTTAAATTATATAATAAAACGGATGATTTTAATTTTGATGTAATTAATTTTCCATATCTTGAAAGTAATATACATTCAAATATTACTTATTCGGCTTATTATTCCCAATTATTTAGATATGCAAAAATATGCAGTAATTACGCAGATTTTAAAAATAGATGTAAAAAGCTGAGCGAAAAACTGATCTTAAGAGGTTTTTCTGCCAAAAAAAATTAGTTGGCTATTCAAAAAATTTAGTTTCATGTATCATGAACTCTTAAGTAAATATACAAAAAATTATAAAGAAATACTGAATGATATTTTAATATAATTTCTCGCAGGTTGAGTTTCTAGGGGTTTCAAACAAGCTTGAGGATCTTTAAATTGGTAATTGGTTCCAGATACCAATAAAAGATACATCTGGAAATGTCTTCATTTGTTCCAGAATGGTCTCTTTCAGTGACCTCTGGGATTTGATTAGGGAAACATTGAAACACTTTTTGTATGTAATTTTTATTAGCTTGACTAGTATGCATGTATTTCACAGGTTTGACCTGACATAGGGTTACCATATAGATCTTATGGTAGAGGCGCCACCATGCTGGGTAAAGAATGTAAAGCCTCGAAACCCGTTAAGGCCGGTGGTATTCTTCTGATGAGCCCTAAATGGAAGGTTTTACTTGGAAATATTTTGCTAGATTTAAGGTGCTTTTGCTGGTAATTTTACATCGACTTACATTTATTGATGACAACTTTGCATGGATTTGGACTTTTCTATTTGGTTGATGGTTTGGATATACTGTTTGGTCCTAGGTAGTTGGATGGATGTGTAAGGTGAGAGCCTCGTTCAAGTGCACATTTGTCTCAATTGCTGGATTAGGACGACAGTTTTTTTTTTTTTTTTTTTTTTTTTTTTTTTTTTTTTTTCCAAGTAATTACCTCTCAAACATAATAGGAAGCCAGGTTGGATCTAGTGCTGGTGGAGGAATCATCAAAAATTCCTCCCCGACGGACCTTAACCCTGGTTCAGGTTTTACCTGAAATCGATGATTATTTGGCGAATTTATCACTTATTTTAAAAGCGTTGCTTAAGCAAATGTTCTATTTAGGGTAGTGTATTTTTTTTTTTTTTTTTTTTTTTTTTTTTTTTTTTTGTATGATTAGTTAGAGTAACCTTATTACTTGTGGACTTTTGGCTTGTCTTTTGGAGATGTCTTGGATTTTTCTATTGTTTGTCGTTTTGGCTTTATTTGATTTCGTATTTCATATTGAATAATATTGGAAAGGATTATATTCAAAGGGGTCTGCCGAATATTAGTAAGTGTAATGGTCGTTGTTTTCTTTGTAAATATCACTTAATACCTCGAAGTTATGTTAAAAGCACTTTATATAATAAAAAGTTTCAATGTTTATTAACTGGACAGGTAAATTGTAAAACAGATAATATTATCTATTTACTAGAATGTAAAAATTGTCAATTACAATATGTGGGGGAAACAATTAACAATATATATATAAGAGATTTTCGGGACATAAAACTACAATTACCAAGGAAAACACTAATATTTATCTACTTGAACATTGTGATAATTGTACTTGCTCGGTATCTAATGTAACTATTACAATTTTAGAAAATCTGGACCTAGAAAACTTTACTAAAGAGGAAAACAATAATAAATTACGCAGACAAGAAGAGTATTGGATCCATGCTCTGGGTACTGCGTATCCTTTTTGGCTAAATGATCGAGTTGCGAAACACGGAGACATGTCAAATGTAGTTGCTAATTGTATCAATGGGCTAACTGAGCACCATTCTTTTAATTGCCCCACTAAACGTAAAAACCGATCAAGAGGACATAGGAAAAATAATAAAAAGAATTATTTATATTTAAATGCTTTTTTAATCGATTTAGGTCACATAATTGATAATAATTGAATGACTAGTTTAATACAATATTTAAATAAGTTATCAAATAAAAATTTAATAAAAGTTTTCTTGATTGCAAAAAATAGTACAACATGTAACTCAAAAAATAAATTAATTTATTATGTAGTTTGTATTTTAGATAAATCAAAATTTATCTCAAAATATAATAAATCTGAAAAAATTGTAAATAAGGATAATAGATTATATTTGTCTATTAATTTTTGGTCTAAACAAATAGAAGATATTAATTTGCCAAGAATCTTAAAACAGCGGAGAGTAAAGAATGCCCTTCCATGTAATTTGGTGTATAATGGTAGTCCAATTTTAACATATAAATTTTCAAAAACAATTGGTCAAAGGATTTTTAACTATAATTCAATACTTAAAAAACTGGACAGGGGGAGTAATTGGAAACCGGTTTGTAATTGTGAACACTTTTTACCGTATGTGGATCAAACTTATAAGCATATTGTAACGGGGGATTTGTCCATTATAAAGCATCGTGATCTTCAAAAGATAATGAAAATGGGGGCTAAGTTCCGTCTTTCTTACCACATAAGGCCAGAAGATATTCTGCTGGCCTTAGGGGATTAAAGAATGATTTAAATGTATTTATTGATAATTGGTGCAAGAAGGAGAAAATTACTAAAGATAGATTTCAGAATTGGATAAATTTGATTTTGACTAGTGTAAGAAATAACATGTATAGAATTAATCCTACAGATTCTTTGAAAAAATCAATGTTTTATAATGCCAATATGAAACAAGCAATTGCTAATTTACAGAATGAATTTATAATTGTACCAGTTGATAAAGCTAGCAATAATTTTGCCATAATTTGTCAGAAACTCTATTGTGATATTTTATCAAAAGAGTTACAAACAACAAATACATACGAAAAGGCCCATATGGAGGAGAATAGTTTAATTGAAAATATAGAAGAAAGAATTTTGAAAAATTTCAATATTAAAATAAATGATAATGACAAACAGTTTCCTTTCTTATATTGGACGATAAAATTTCACAAAAATCCACCAAAACCACGTTTTATTGCTGTGGCAGCAAGGTGTCCAACCAGAATTGAGGCTACTGATCTATCTTTAATTTTAGGAGAAATTAGAAATAAATTTAAAGCATATTGCTCCGGAATTAAAAAATTTTCTAACTTTAACCCATATTGGAGTGTTAATAACTCGTTAGAAGTGATAGATTCTTTGGTGAATGTTTCAGCTAAAAGAGTCGATTCATTTTATTTTACTACTTTTTATACAAATTTGTCACTAAATTTAGTATTCGAAAAATTGAAAAAGGTGATAAAGAAATCTTTTCTTTTGTCTAATATCAGATTTTTAAAAATTGATACTTTTAATAAAAAAGACCGATGGACGAATTTCTTTAGAAGCACTATTAATTCAAGATGTTATAGCTTGGATATGGTATGCGATTTATTGGAATTTGTTCTATTTAATACATTTATAAGATTTAGTGGGAATTTATATAAGCAAACTGTAGGTATTCCTATGGGTGGGAATGCAAGTCCATTCATAGCAGACCTGTTTTTAAGTCAATTAGAATATGAATATATGATAAATAAAAATAGCCCAAACAACGTAAAATATAACCTTTCAAATAATAAAAGATATCTGGACGATCTCTTGGTAATAAATTGTGCAGAGTTTATTGAGATTTCAAAAAATATTTATCCACAAGAGTTAATTCTTGAGCCTAGCTATGGGATGGGACACTCTGACCATTTCTTAGATTTAAACATTAATATTTCAAATAATAATAAATTAGTTTTTAAATTATATAATAAAACGGATGATTTTAATTTTGATGTAATTAATTTTCTATATCTTGAAAGTAATATACATTCAAATATTACTTATTCGGCTTATTATTCCCAATTATTTAGGTATGCAAAAATATGCAGTAATTACGCAGATTTTAAAAATAGATGTAAAAAGCTGAGCGAAAAACTGATCTTAAGAGGTTTTTCTGCCAAAAAAATTAGTTGGCAATTCCAAAAATTTAGTTTCATGTATCATGAACTCTTAAGTAAATATACAAAAAATTATAAAGAAATACTGACTGATATTTTAATATAATTTCTCCCAGGTTGAGTTTCTAGGGGTTTCAAACAAGCTTGAGGATCTGTAAATTGGTAATTGTTTCCAGATACCAATAAAAGATACATCTGGACATGTCTTCATTTGTTCCAGAATGGTCTCTTTCAGTGACCTCTGGGAGTTGATTATGGAAACATTGAAACAATTTTTGTATGTAATTTCTAGTAACCTGAATAGTTTGCATTTATTTCACAGGTTTGACCTAACATAGGGTTACCATATAGATCTTATGGTAGAGGCGCCACCATGCTGGGTAAAGAATGTAAAGCCTCGAAACCCGTTAAGGCCGGTGGTATTCTCCTGATGAGCCCTAAATGGAAGGTTTTACTTGGAAATATTTTGCTAGATTTAAGGTGCTTTTGCGGGTAATTTTACATCGACTTACATTTATTGATGACAACTTTGCATGGATTTGGACTTTTCTCTTTGGTTGATGGTTTGGATATACTGTTTGGTCCTAGGTAGTTGGATGGATGTGTAAGGTGAGAGCCTCGTTCAAGTGCACATTTGTCTCAATTGCTGGATTAGGACGTCAGTTTTTTTTTTTTTTTTTTTTTTGCTTTTGCCGATTAATTAACTATTAAACATAATATATATATATATATATATATATATATATATATATATATATATATATATATATATATATATATATATATATATATATATATATATATATATATATATATATATGGTTTAACGGAAAAAAAAGGTTTTTATTGGGCCGGTATCCCACGTCAGATCTGTGTTAGGCGTGGAAATGATTTAAAATAAAAGAACAAGAATTATAAACAAAATAAAATTTCACCAAATGAAAATAAGGAATTGCAATAAAACAAAACAAAAAGAAATTTTTCTGTATATGAGGGGAGCTGTCCCCCTCCGAAACTCTTTGCTTATTTTGTTAAAGTTTGACTTTTTTGTCAAAAACACAAGGTTCTTTGAATTCAAATAAAATCTTTTTAAAGCACTAAAAAATTTAGCGTGAGCAGCTAGAGTTGAGGAGGGGTCAGCCCCCCTCATAAACGAAATAATCTGTTCGTTTTAAGTTTTAACGTTCATCCTTTCTTTAAGTTGAAAACACTTGGTTTGTGTATTTGAAATGAATATAGAATGACTTTTTTTGGTTATTATTCTGGTGGTCAAACAGTTCGTGGTAACGGACTGTAAGTAAGGAGCGACCCGGCTCAATAGTAACCGAAACACTAAAAGCCGGAATTTCGATATCAATAGATAAATCAATAGAATCAGATTTTTATGCTGATTTCAAATATATAATTGTCATTAAGTTTAATTTTACTCATGAAATGTCACGGGCCTGAGAAGATTTGCCTTATTTTAGAAAAAAGGGGGAAACGACCCCTAGAAGCCAAAGAACTTTAATGAAAATCATAGCATCAGATTCAGTGTATCACAGAACCCTACTATAGAAGTTTCAAGCTCCTATCTACAAAAATGTGGAATTTTTTTATTTTTTTTTGCCAGAAGAAAGATCACGGATGCGTTTTTATTTTTTTATTTTTTTTTTTCATATGCAATTTGTTCCGGACTTCTTCAGAAAAAAAAAATATATTAGTTTTACGGAAGTGAGCTTTGATTTTTCCCGATGATCATTTTCAATGTCTTAATTTAAAAGCATTATCCAATATTTATATATCTATATATTTTCGTTTTCGCTATAAGTGAACCATTACGCCATAATACTACCGGGTTTAACAACTTTGTCCGTACTATGGCTCTTTCCCAATACACCATAGAAAGCTTTCACACTAACATAAATCAAGTGTTTATGATAGATTATGTAATCTTACGGCAAAATTTTTATCTATTACGTATGCAGTGCCAAGTAGACTCAAACTATACCTAAAATTTTACGTTTCGGAAGTTTGAGATACGTTGTTGAACAGTTCTACACAGCAGGAAGAAAAAGGATTTTCTGGATGAGCAATTAGTGAATTCTGAAACTATATTGATAAAATTCTCCTAAAGAGCCTTTCACACTTTATCAGTGTTTAAATATCCATTAACAACTAATTTTTATATTAAAATATGAGGTTTTATATTCAAATGAAAGAATTTGGGCAAAACAGCAAAAAGCGAAGATGCCAAGTTTTAATTTTGAAATGTATGCTGATGATGATTGTTAGAAAGTTAGTAAGTGATTCGGATAAAATTTTAAATTGCGGGAGTTTAGGATGCATTATAGGAAAGTTCAAAACAGCAGCAACAAAAGGATTTTCTGAATGAACAATAAGTTAATTCTGAAACTAAATTGACGTAATTCCCCTAAAGAGCCTTTCACACTTTATCAGATCTTAAGTATCCATTAACAACCAATTTTTACATTAAATTATTAAGTTTTATATTTAAATGAATAAGTTTAGGCTAAACAGCTAAAAGCGGAGATGCCAAGTTTTAATTTTGAAAAGGATACTGACGATGATTGTCAGAAACTTAGTCAGTGATTCTGATAAAATTTTACATTGCGGAAGTTTAGGATGCGTTATGAAAAAGTTCAACATAACAGCTAAAAAAAGTACTTTCTGGATGAGTAAATAGTGAATTCTGAAACCGAATTGACAAAATTTTCCTTTAGACATTCCACACTGCATAATAGCTTATTTATCCATTAATAACTAATTTTCCATCAAAATCTGAGGTTTTATATTCAAATGACTGAAATTAGGCATAACAAAAAAAGACATTCCAAGTTTTTAATTTTTCAAGAGTATACTAATGATGATCGTGATGAGCTTAGTCAGGGATTATAATGGTCTTACGGTTTTTACATTAGTATAGTGTAAAACAACTTGCACTTAAAGTTAAATAGTCTTTTGTCTCTGACCATTCTGCATATCACCTACGTAATTGCGATAGTACTTTTAAATACTTTTACTTACTTACTTACATTTAGAAGGACTGTAAAAAAAATGGATTCTCGATTAATCTAATAAAATTTCTTTTTAGTTATTAGGTCTTTATTTATTCATTATTACTTCTTTATCACTCCCACATAGCTGACATGTTTAGTTCTAGGTAGAAATTTGGGTTCATTTGATAATTATGCATATTAACTTATACTGGCTGGGTTTTTAAGATGTTAGTCACGAATGGGGGTTTGAGTTAGGATTTTTTCTAACCACAATTCTAGTCGGAGTACTACAAGGAGTTATTTGATGCTGAGTGTTTTTGTTGATATTATTGTGTGTATTTTTTGTTTGTTTCTTCGTTTGGCTTTTCGTTTCTTTCTCCCAATATTCCTGACCATAGAGTCATGTAAGGAAGGGGGGAGGGGTGAATTTGATTTTGATTTTATCTGCTGACTATCAATATTGTATGTATATTTGTTGTACGTTTCTTGTTGTTAAAATAAATATGATCTAGCTATCTATCTATCAAGATTACAGACAGCGTTTGATTTTTGGCGAGTTCCTTGTGCTGTCTCTTCCATACCAAAAGTAAAGCTTTCTTAAGGCATTTGAAGCGGACAAGACTATTTTCTAAGGCCTGCTATCATATAATAACATTTATTGTAAGATGGTTGGTGGTTGTCTACGTGCAGGCCTACTGAAATTGTTTTTCTAAATTACATGGTTACTATTCATGTAACTATATAATGCCAAACACTTAGTACACAATAAAAAGTTGCAAACTTATAGTAAGAGCCAGTGGTGAGGAGGCAAAGAACAGTAAGAGCCAAAGTAGAAAACTCAATGAAACAATAGCAAAGATCTGAAGCAGTAGTGTTTATTTGCAAGGACCAAAGAGCCTTCTTCATAGAACTTGATCCCTTCATTATTTGCAAATATCGCAAAATGTTTATTATGTCTACCAGCTTCGCACAGAAGGATTTCAATTGCTATTTGGATTTCAGTTGATATCTGGATTTTCAGTTGTTATCTGGATTTCAAAGCGTGAAAACATATTTGAACTGTTTTTTTTTAGCTTGAAAATATAATTAACTCAGTGATTACAGAAGTGTCACAATCAAACAGTTCGTGGTAACGAACTGTAAGTAAGGAGCGACCCGGCTCAATGGTAACCGAAACTCTAAAAAACGGAATTTTGATACCAATAGATACATCAAAGGAATTAAATTTTAATTCTGATTTCAAATATATAAGTTTCATCAAGTTTAATTTTACCTATCAAAAGTTACGCGCCTGAGAAAATTTGGCTGATTTTCGAAAAAAAGGGGGAAAGACCCCCTAAAAGTTATAGAACCTTAATGAAAATCACACCATCATATTCAGCGTATCAGAAAACCCTACTGTAGAGGTTTCAAGCTCCTATATACAAAAATGTGGAATTTTCCATTTTTTGCCAGAAGAAAGATCACGGATGCGTGTTTATTTGTTTTTTTGTTTTCTTGTTGTTTTTTTTTTTTCCCCAGTGGTGATCGTATAGACCCAGTGGTCCTAGAATATCGTTGGAGGGCTCATTGGAACGGAAATTAAAAGTTCTAGTGTACTTTTTAAGTGAACAAAAAAATGGAGGGCAACTAGGCCCCCTCCCACGCTCATTTTTTTCCCAAAGTCATCTGATCAAAATTTTGGGATAGCCATTTTGTTCAGCATGGTCGAAAATATTATAACTATGTCTTTTAGAATGACTTAATCCCTCGAATCCCCCAGGAGGAGGGCTGAAAGTTATGAACTTTACCCAATGTTAACATATAGTATTGGTTATTGGGACCCGGCTCAATGGTAACCGAAACTCTAGAAAACGGTATTTTGATACAAATAGATGCATCAAAAGAATGGGATTTTAATGCTGATTTCAAATATATAAGTTTCATCAAGTTTAATTCTACCCATCAAAAGTTACGCGCCTGAGAAAATTTGGCTGATTTTCGAAAAAAGGGGGAAAGACCCCCTCAAAGTTATATAACCTGAATGAAAATCACACCATCATATTCCGCGTATCAGAGAACCCTACTGTAGAGGTTTCAAGCTCCTATCTACAAAAATGTGTTATTTTCTATTTTTTGCCAGAAGAAAGATCACGGATGCGTGTTTATTTATTATTTTTTTTTCCCCAGGGGTGATCGTATCGACCCAGTGGTCCTAGAATATCGTGGAAGGACTCATTGGTATGGAAGTTAAAAGTTCTAGTGCCCTTTTTAAGAGACCAAAAAAATGGAGGGCAACTAGGCCCCCTCCCACACTCATTGTTTTCCCAAAGTAACCTGATCAAAGTTTTGAGATAGCAATTTGGTTCAGCATGTTCGAAAATATTATAAGTATGTGTTTTAGGATGACTTAATCCCCCGAAGTTCCCGGGAGGAGGGCTGAAAGTTATGAACTTTACCCAATGTTAACATATAGTATTGGTTATTGGGAGGTATACAGTACAGACGTTTTCAGGCGGGATTTTTCCTGGTAGTGGGGGAGGGTCAGACAGGGACGTACGCAGGGGGTGACCGGTCCCCCCCCCCTAAAGTCTCACGATTTTTTTCATTTCCCCATAATTTTCTGATTTTTCTCACAGAATAATGGGTTTGAAGGATTTGGCCCCCCCTCGAAAAAAATTGGCCCCCCTCCCGAAACAAATTCGTGCGTACGTGCCTGGGGTCGTGGGTTATGTAGGAGGATCTTTTCATCAAGGAAGTTTTCACGGGGGAAGGGACATTGCTATGAAGGGGACGACGAACTTCCAAGCATTATTTAAAAAAAGATCAGAAATTAAATATAAAAAAACAAGTTTTTCAACTGCAACAGCAGCAACATCAAAACTTTAAACGAACAGAAAATATTACATATATGATTGGGTTCACCCCCTAGTCCATACCTCACTCTTTAAGCCAGAGATTTTTTAGTACTTTCATAAGAGCTATCTATTCTAATTAACGGCCTTTGTGATTAAGCGGTAATTTTTAAAGAATTGGAACAAAATTTGAACTGTCGCTTAAAGAGCAAGGTATTGACTAGGGGGTGAACCCCCTAATGTATGTATTAAAAATATATGAATATAGAAGTTCGTTACGTAAGTTAATTCGTAAGTTAGGTATATTTATTACTAATAAAAACGTTCGTAAATAAAATGAAACAAGTTTCGAGAAAGCCATTTAACCAAATAAAAGTAAATTAATATGAAAATTTTGTTTTAATTATTCATGTGCTGTGAGCCAAGATCAAAACCTGCATTAATTCAAAAACGTTAAAAAATTAAATAAAAAAAACAAGTTTTTTTTAACTCAAAGTAACGAACAACATTCAAACTTAAAACAAACAAAAATTATTCCCCATATGAAAGGGGCTGTCCCGTCCTCAATGCCTTGGTCTTTACGCTAAAGTTTGTCGTTCTGACAATTATATTTTTTTTAAAAAATAAAAAACTTTATCGTAAAGAGCAACGCGTTGAGGAGAGGACAGCCTCTTTCATATACGCAATAATTTCTGTTCGTTTTAAGTTTTAATGTCGCTCCTTACTTTCAGTTAAAAAAAACTTGTTTTTTTTTTATTTAATACTGTAAAGGATTAAAGTTACAAGTGAATTTTTAATTCTTTGGATATCCCTTCATAATTATAGCATTGACGGACGTGATTATTGCAAGACATTGTTGGAAAGCAGTGGTATTTAATTGCCCCCCTTGCGAGTAAGTTAGTAGAAAGGCCTCAGGAGGTCCCACGACTCACCCCTGCTGCCACCTACAACTTTTTTTTACATAATTTATGCATGTTTTTATGTCTGTTCGTTGTCAGTGAGAATGGAAAAACAGGAATTTTCTCACTTGAAAAAACATGAATTTTCTCACATTGATGGATGTTTTCTTGGACGATTATGGGTGTTGGTCAATTTATTTGATGTTTTTCATTTATGTCAACAGCAATTTATGTCTGTTCGTTGTCAGTGAGAATGGAAAAATAGGAACTTTCTCACATTTATGGATGTCAACAGCAATCTATGTCGGTTTTATGTCTGTTCGTTGTCAGTAGAATGAAAAAACAGGAACTTTCTCACATTTATGGATGTCAACAGCAATTTATGTCTGTTTTATGTCTGTTCGTTGTCTTTAGGCGAACCTAACCTGAGAAATTGATTTACATAATCGGTGGGGGAATTATTGATTCACGAAGGGGAATTAAGAAACAAACATGGCTTCTTTGATCTTTAGGCTAACCTAACCTGAGAAATTGATTTACATAATCGCTAGGGGAATATATTGATTCACTAAGGGGGAATTAAGAAACATTATGGCTTTCTTCAATCTTAGGTCTGAGGGATAAACGTTCTTTAGGTCAGAGAGAAAAATTAATATTCTATTTTTAAATAGGGCTTCATTGATCTTTACTGTCAGGAGTTAGAAATGTCATCACTTGTTATCTTGGAATTATGCGGGAGGCTAAAGAGATAGAAATTCTATTTTTAAATACGGCTTCACTGAGCTTTAAGTCGGAGAGATAAATTGATATTCTAACGAAACTTTAATAGTGTAGCTAGGAACATTTATGAGATGAAGAGATTAACGTAGGAAAGGGTTTCCTAGAAATTTGAAATGTGAAAGCACAGAGATGCCAAAAACAAAAGGAACACGCTGAGATAACTTTTAGGGGATTATTTGGGTGAAACGGTTTTAGACATTTTAGGGAATTATTTCGGCGAAACAGCTAGAGACATTTTAAAAGATGATTTTAGAAAAGGTTTTAGAAGAGGTTTTGAGTGTGGCCGTTATAGTAAACAAGTTCTATTTGAACAGTGTCGTGAGGTCCTCTACCCCAACCCCAAAGGGCCCCGATCGCCCTACCCCGATCCAAAGGGTTCCAATCCCCATACCCCAATCCCGAAGGAACCCCCGGTCCCCAAAGATTCCCCGGGCTCCCACCTGGCCCCCCCAGACCCCCAAAGGCCCTTCCCGGGCCCTGTCTTTCGTTGATGTATGTTGTCTGAAACCTATGATTTGGGGTGTATGGGTTGCTATTTTTGACTTTTCTGAGTTGGATTTCTTAGTCTTTCATAGGTATGTGTTGTCTGAAACCTATGATTTGGGATGGGTGGTTTGCTATTTGACTTTTCTGAGCTGGATTTCTTAGCCTTTCATAGGTGTGTGTTGTCAGAAAATTATGATTTGGGATGTGTAGTTTGCTATTTGGACTTTTCAGAGCTAGGATTCATAGCCTCTCATAGGTGTTTGTTGTCTGAAACCTATAGTTTGGAATGAGTAGTTTGCTATTTCAGACTTTTATGAGCTAGGCTTTCCTAGTATATCGTAGGTGAATGTTGTCAGAAAATTATGATTTGGGATATGTAAATTACTATTTCGGGCTTTTCTGAGCTAGATTACTTAGTCCCTCACAGGTGTTTGTTGTCTGAAACCTATAGTTTGGGATGAGTAGTTTGCTATTTTTGACTTTTCTGAGCTAGGTTTCTTAGCCTTTCATAGGTGTGTGTTGTCAAAAACTTATGATTTATGTAAATTACTATTTTTGACTTTTCTGAGCTAGATTTCTTAGCCTTTCATAAGTATTTGTTGTCTGAAACCTATAGTTTGGGATGAGTAGTTTGCTTTTGGACTTTTCAGAGCTGGATTTCTTAGCCTTTCGTGGGTGTGTGTTGACTGAAACTTATGATTTGGGATATGTAAATTACTATTTCGGGCTTTTCTAAGCTAGATTTCTTAGTCTTTCGTTTGTGTGTTTTGTCTGAAACCTATGATTTGGGATTTGTAGTTTCGCTTTTTGGCCTTTTCAGAGCTAGGATTCTTAGTCCCTCATAGGTGTTCGTTGTCTGAAACCTATAGTTTGGGATCAGTAGTTTGCTAATTCAGGCTTTTCTGAGCTAAGGTTTCTTAGTATTTCATAGGTGTGTGTTGTCTGAAACTTATGACTTGAGGTGTCTAATTTGCTATTTCAGGCCTTTCTGAGCTAAGGTTTCATAGTATTTTGTAGGTGAATGTTGTCTGAAACTTATGATTTGGGATATGTAAATTACTATCTCGGGCTTTTCTGAGTTAGATTTCTTAGTCTTTTGTTGGTGTGTGTTGACTGAAATCTATGATTTGGGATATAAGGTTCTTAGACATTCGTTGGTGTGCGTTGTCTGGAACCTAGGATTTGGGATTTCTAGTTTGCTTTTTGGACTTTTCAAAGCTGGAATTCTTAGTCCCTCATAGATGTTTGTTGTCTGAAACCTATAGTTTGTGATGAGTAGTTTGCTATTTCAGGCTTTTCAGAGCTAAGGTTTCCCAGTATTTCATAGGTCTGTGTTGTCTGAAACTTATGATTTGAGGTGTGTAATTTGCTATTTCAGGCTTTTCTGAGCTAAGGTTTCATAGTATTTCGTAGGTGAATGTTATCTGAAACTTATGATTTGGGATTTGTAAATTACTATTTCGGGCTTTTCTAAGCTAGATTTCTTAGTCTTTTGTTGATATATGTTGTCTGAAACCAATGATTTGGGATGGGTGGGTTGCTATTTTGACTTTTCTGAGCTGGATTTCTTAGCCTTTCATAGGTATGTGTTGTAGAAACCTATGATTTGGGATGGTTAATTTGCTATTTTTGACTTTTCTGAGCTAGGTTTCTTAGCCTTTCATAAGTGTGTGCTGTCAGAAAATTATGATTTGGGATTTGTAGTTTGCTTTTTAGACTTTTAAGAGCTAGGATGCTTAGTCCCTCATAGGTGTTTGTTGTCTGAAACCTATAGTTTGGGATGGATAGTTTGCTATTTCAAGCTTTTCTGAGCTAAGGTTTCTTAGTATTTCATAGGTGTGTGTTGTCTGAAACTTATGATTTGAGGTATGCATTTTGCTATTTCCGACTTTTCATAACCAGATTTCTTAGTCTTTCGTAGGTATGTGGTGTCTGATACCTATGATTTGGGATGTGTGGGTTGCTATTTTTTTACTTTTCTGAGCTGGATTTCATAGTCTTTCGTAGGGGTGTGTTGTCTAGAACCTATGATTTGGGAATGATTACTGTGCCATTATTGACTGGTCTGAGCGAGATTTTTTATAAGTTCATTTGTATGAAGTGTCAGAAATTATGATTTGAGGTGTGTAGTTTAGCTTTTGAATTTTTCAGTACTAGTATTCATAGTTCATCAAAGACGTTTGGTGCCTGAAAATTCAAGTTTGGGATGAGTAGTTGGATCTTTCAGGCTTTTTTGAGCTAAGGTTTCTTAATATTTCGTAGGTGAAGATTCCACGTCAGTTTTAAGTTCACCAAGACATAAAAAATTTTAAGTTCAGTTCTAATTTTTCCACAGAAGATAGGAAAAGTTATACTATGATTGTGATTATTTTCTATGAAGATAGAAAGTTTCACTTTAATTCTAAATTTTCTTAAATTCAGTTCCGACTTTTCTCAAAGAGATGGAAAAATTTAAAGTTCAATTTAAAATTTTCTCAATGAAGTCAAGGAAAGTTCTAGTTCTCTTTTGAATTTTCTCAATGAAAAATAAATTAGTCATTGATCATTTCTATTTTTCCAAATAATACAAACAAGTCCCACTTTAGTTCAGATCTGTGTCGAAGAGATTAATAATTTAAATTACTGTTCCAAATTTTCCCAATAATACATAAAATTTAAAGTTCTCTCCTCAATATTATCAAAGAAAACAATTGAATTCTTTTTTATCAAAAGTCAATAATAATATTTAGCTTCAGTTCCTTATTTAAAAACGACATAAAAACATTTAAAGTTCAATTCTAAATTTTTCGGCGGAAGATAGAAAAAGTAATACCATACTTGTGAATATTTTCCTGGAAGATAAAAAGTTCTAGTTCAATTTAAAATTTTCTCAACGAAGTGAAGAAAGTTCAAGTTCTCTTCTGAACTTTACCAAAGAACACACTTCAATTCTAATTTCTCCAGAGAAAACAAAAATCTTTCACTTAAGTTCTTTATTTCACAAAGACATAAAGAAATTTAAAGTTCAATTCTAAATATTTCGGTGGGAGATAGAAAAATTAATACCATACTTGTGAATATTTTCACGGAAGATAAAAAGTTCTAGTTCAATTTAAAATTTTCTCAATGAAGTGAAGAAAAGTTCATGTTCTTTACTGAATTTTACCAAAGAACACAATTCAATTCTAATTTCACCAGAGTAAAATAAAAATCTTCCACTCAAGTTCTTTATTTCACAAAGACATAATAAAATTTAAAGTTCAATTCTAAATTTTTCGGTGGAAGACAGAAAAAGTAATACCATACTTGTGAATATTTTCCCGGAAGATAAAAAGTTCTATTTCAACTTAAAATTTTCTCAAAGAAGTGAAGAAAAGTTCAAGTTCTCTTCTGAATTTTACTAATGAACACAATTCAATTCTAATTTCACCAGAGAAAACAAAAATCTTACACTTCAGTTCTTTATTTCACAAAGACATAAAGAAATTTAGAGTTCAATTCTAAATTTTTCGATGGAAGATAGAAAAAGTAATATCATACTTTTGAATATTTTCCCGGAAGATAAAAAGTTTTAGTTCAATTTAAAATTTTCTCAACGAAGTGAAGAAAAATTCAAGTTCTCTTCTGAATTTTACCAAAGAACAAAATTCAATTGTAATTTCTCCAGATAAAATCAAAATATTCCACTTAAGTTCTTTATTTCACAAAAACATAAAGAAATTTAAAGTTCAATTCTAAATTTTTATGTTGAAGATATAAAAAGAGATACAATAAGTTTGAATATTTTACCTGAAGATAAAAAGGTAAATTTCAATCTAAAATTTTCTCAGTGAAGTGAAGAAAAGTTCAAGTTCTCTACTGAATTTTACCAAAGAACACAATTCAATTCTAATTTCTCCAGAGAAAACACAAATTTCCACTTAAGTTCTTTATTTTACAAAGACATAAAGAAATTTAGAGTTCAATTCTAAATTTTTCGGTGGAAGATAGAAAAAGTAATACCATACTTGTGAATATTTTCCCGGAAGATAAAAAGTTCTAGTTCAATTTACAGTTTTCTCAACGAAGTGAAGAAAAATTCAAGTTCTCTTCTGAATTTTACCAAAGAACACAATTCAATTCTAATTTCACCAGTGAAAATAAAAATCCTCCACTTCAGTTCTATATTTCACAAAGACATAAAGAAATTTAAAGTTCAATTCTAAATTTTTCGGTGGAAGACAGAAAAAGTAATACCATACCTGTGAATATTTTCTCGAAGAGATGAAAAATTTAAAATACTGTTCCAAATTTTTCACAGAAGATAAAAAAGTTCAAGTTCTCTCTGGAATTTTACCAAAGAACACAATTCAATTCTAATTTCACCAGAGAAAATAAAAATCTTCCACTTCAGTTCTTTATTTCACAAATACATAAAGAAATTTAAAGTTCAATTCTAAATTTTTCGGTGGAAGATAGAAAAAGTAATACCATACTTGTGTATATTTTCCCTGAAGATAAAAAGTTCTAGTTCAATGTAAAATTTTCTCAACGATGTGAAGAAAAGTTCAAGTTCGCTTCTGAACTTTACCAAAGAACACACTTCAATTCTAATTTCTCCATAAAAAATAAAAATCTTCCACTTCAGTTTTAAGTTCCACAATGAAATAAAAGAAATTTAAAGTTCTATTCTAAATTTTTAGATGAAAGATAGAAAAAGTAATACTATGATTGTGATTATTTTCCATGAAGATCAAAAGTTTCACTTTATTTATAATTTTTCTTAAATTCAGTTCTGATATTTCTCAAAGAGATGAAAAATTTAAAGTTCTGTTCCAAATTTTTCATAGAAGATAGAAAAAGTTATATATTGATTGTGAATATTCAACATGAAGATAAGGAACTCCACTTTAATTCAGAGATCTCTTGAAGAAGTGCAAAATGTTCAAGTTCTCTTCTGAATTTTCTTAAAGAAGAGAAAAAAGTTAGCTCAATTCTGAATTTTACCAATGAAAATGAAAAAACCTTCCACTTCAGTTCATAATTTCTCAAAGACATAAGAAATTTAAAGTTTAGGTCTAAATTTTTCTGTAAATGATAGGAAAAGTTATACTATGATTGTGATTATTTTCCAGTGAAGATAAAAAGTTTCACTTTAATTCTAATCTTCTTAAATTCAGTTCCGATTTTTTGCAAAGAGATGAAAAATTTAAAGTTCTGTTAAAGAACTTTAAAAATTTAAAGTTCTGAGCGCTCATGATAAGTTAACCTAACCTTTTCTGGCGAGTATGGTTAGGTTAGGTTAGGCTAGATTAAGTTAGGTTAGATTAGGTTAGGTTAAGTTAGGTTAGGTTAGCCTATGTACGCTTCACTTAGGTTAGCTTAGGTTAGGTGAGAGACAGGCAAAAAGTTAGGTGTATGAGTTAGGTTAGGTTAGATTAAGTTAGGTTAGGTTAAGTTAGGTTAGGCTAGGTCAGCCTACGTACGCGCGCGTACGTAGGCTAACCTAGCCTAACCTAACTTAACCTAACCTAACTTAATCTAACCTAACCTAACCTAATCATACACCTAACTTTTTGCCTGTCTCTCACCTAACCTAAGCTAACCTAAGTGAAGCGTTCGTAGGCTAACATAACCTAACTTAACCTAACCAAATCTAACCTAACTTAATCTAGCCTAACCTAACCTAACCATACTCGCCAGAAAAGGTTAGGTTAACTTATCATGAGCGCTCATGATAAGTTAACCTAACCTAACTTAAACATGTAGAAATGTTTCTATATATTTATTAATATTTATTTATACCTAACCTAACCTATTGTTTTGGAGGTTAGATGAACGAGCTTGAACGATTGTCTTTAATAATAGAACGAGTCAATTATTTTCTAATTTAAAAATTTGAGGGGTTAAATCCATAAGACAAAGGAGCTAAAATTTAATTTAAAATTAGAATAGAACTTTAAATTTTTCATCTCTTTGAGAAATTAAATAAAAAAACAAGTTTTTTAAAGTGAAAGTAAGGAGCAACATTAAAACTTAAAACGAACAGAAATTATTCCGTGTATGAAAGGGGCTGTCCCCTCCTCAACGCCTCGAACTTTACGCTAAACTTTTTTATTGTTTTAAGAAATAAAGTTGTGAGACAGAGTCAAACTTTAGCGTAAAGAGCGAGGCGTAGAGGAGGGGACAGCCCCTTTCATATACGGAATAATTTCTGTTCGTTTTAAGTTTTAATGTCGCTCCTTATTTTCAGTTTAAAAAACTTGTTTTTTTTATTTATTTTTTGAACGTTTTTGAATAAATGCAGGTTTTGATCTTGGCTCACCGTACATGAATAATTAAAACAAAATTTTCATATTAATTGACTTTTATTTAGTTATGGCTTTCTCGAAACTTGTTTAATTTTAATTACGAACGTTTTTATTAGTAATAAATATACGTAACTTACGAATTAACTTACGTAACGAACTTCTATATTCATATATTTTTAATACGTTTATTAGGGGTTTCGCCCCATACTCAATACCTTGCTCTTTAAGCGAAAGTTCGAATTTTTGTTCCAATTCTTTAAAAATGACCGCTTAATCACAAAGGCCGTTAATTAGAATAAATAGCTCTTATGAAAGTACTAAAAAATCTCTGGCTTAAAGAGCGAGGCATTGACTACGGGGTGAACCCAATTATATATGTAATATTTTCTGTTCGTTTAAAGTTTTGTTTTTGCTGCTGTTGCAGTTGAAATACTTGTTTTTTATATTAAATTTCTGATCTTTTTTTAAATAACGCTGGGAAGTCCGGCGTCCCCTTCATAGCAATGTCCCTTCCCCCATGAAAACTTCCTTCATGGAAAGATCCTCTCGAATAACCCCCGAACCCCCCCCCACCCCCCCCCACTACCAGGAAAAATCTCTCCTGAAAACGTCTGTACACTTCCAAATAACCAATACTATATGTTAACATTGGGTAAAGTTCATAACTTTCAGCCCTCCCCCCGGGAACTTCGGGGGGTTAAGTCATCCTAAAAAACATACTTATAATATTTTCGAACATGCTGAACAAAATGGCTATCTAAAAATTTTGATCGGGTGACTTTGGGAAAAATGTGCGTGGGAAGGGTCCTATTTGCCCTCCATTTTTTTTGTCACTTACAAAGGACACTAGAACTTTTAATTTCCATTCCAATGAGCCCTCCAACGATATTCTAGGACAACTAGGTCGATACGATCACCCCTGGAAAAAAAAAACAACTAAAAACGCACCCGTGATCTTTCTTCTTGCAAAAAATGGAGAATTCCACATTTTTGTATATGGAAGCTTGAAACTTGTACAGTAGGGTTCTCTGATACGCTGAATATGATGGTGTGATTTTCATTAAGGTTCTATAACTTTTTAGGGGTCTTTCTTCCTTTGTTTGAAAATCAGCCGAATTTTCTCAGGCGCGTAACTTTTGTAGGGTAGGAGTAAACTTAATGAAATTTATATATTTGAAATCAGCATTAAAATCTGATTCTTTTGATGTATCTATTTATATCAAAATACCGTTTTCTATAGTTTCGGTTACCATTGAGCCGGGTCGCTCCTTACTTACAGTTCGTTACCACGAACTGTTTGAAAACCAGAACTGAAGTGGAACCTTTTTATTTTCTTGGAAAAATTAGAAGAGAACTTTGAATTTTTTATGTCTTTGAGAAATTAAGAACTGAAGTGGAAGCTTTTTTCATTTTCATTGGTGAAATTCAGAATTGAGCTAACTTTTTTATCTTCTTTAAGAAAATTCAGAAGAGAACTTGAACATTTTGAACCTCTTCGAGAAAACTCAGAATTAAAGTGATGCACCTTATCTTCATGTCGAAGATTCAAAATAAATGTATAACTTTTTCTATCTTCTATGAAAAATTTGTAACAAAAATTAAAATTTTTCATCTATTTTCAAAAAATCGGAACTTAATATAATAAAAGTATAATTCAAGTGAAAATTTTCATATTAACTGGAAAATAATCACAATCATAGTATAACTTTTCCTATCTTCTACAGAAAAATTTAGAACTGAACTTTAAATTTTTTATGTCTTTGAGAAATTATGAACTGAAGTGGAAGGTTTTTTCATTTTCATTGGTAAAATTCAGAATTGAGCTAACTTTTTTCTCTTCTTTAAGAAAATTCAGAAGAGAACTTGAACATTTTGCACTTCTTCAAGAAAGCTCTGAATAAAAGTGGAGTTCCTTATCTTCATGTTGAATATTCACAATCAATGTATAGCTTTTTCATCTTCTATGAAAAATTTGGAACAGAACTTTAAATTTTTCATTTCTTTGAGAAAAATCAGAAATGAATTTAAGAAAAATTATAAATAACTTGCAACTTTTTATCTTCACGGAAAATAATCACAATCATAGTATTACTTTTTCTTTCTTTCATCTAAAAATTTATAATAGAACTTTAAATTTCTTTATTTCATTGTGGAACTTCAAACTGAAGTGGAAGATTTTTCTTTTCTCTGGAGAAATTAGAATTGAAGTGTGTTCTTTGTTAAAGTTCAGAAGAGAACTTGAACTTTTCTTCACTTCGTTGAGAAAATTTTAAATTGAACTAGAACTTTTTATCTTCCGTGAAAATATTCACAAGTATGGTATTACTTTTTCTATCTTCCACCGAAAAATTTAGAATTGAACTTTAAATTTCTTTATGTCCTTGTGAAATAAAGAACTGAAGTGGAAGATTTTTATTTTCTCTGGTGAAATTAGAATTGAATTGTGTTCTTTAGTAAAATTCAGAAGGGAACTTGAACTTTTCTTCACTTCGTTGAGAAAATTGTAAATTGAACTAGAACTTTTTATCTTCCGGGAAAATATTCACAAGTATAGTATTACTTTTTCTATCTTCCACCGAAAAATTTAGAATTGAACTTTAAATTTCTTTATGTCCTTGTGAAATAAAGAACTTAAATGGAAGATTTTTATTTTCTCTGGAGAAATTAGAATTGAATTGTGTTCTTTGGTAAAATTCCAGAGAACTTGATCTTTTCTATCTTCTAAGTAAAATTTGGAACAATATTTGAAATTTTTAATCTCTTCGAGAAAATGTTCACAGGTCTGGTATTACTTTTTCTATCTTTCACCGAAAAATTTAGAATTGAACTTTAGATTTCTTTATGTCTTTGTGAAATAAAGAACTGAAGCGGAAGATTTTTATTTTCACTGGTGAAATTAGAATTGAATTGTGTTCTTTGGTAAAATTCAGTAGAGAACTTGAACTTTTCTTCACTTCGTTGAGACAATTTTAAATTGAACTAGAACTTTTTATCTTCCGGGAAAATATTCACAAGGATGGTATTACTTTTTCTATCTTCCACCGAAAAATTTAGAATTGAACTCTAAATTTCTTTATGTGTTTGTAAAATAAAGAACTTAAGTGGAAGATTTTTGTTTTCTCTGGTGAAATTAGAATTGAATTGTGTTCTTTAGTAAAATTCAGTAGAGAACTTGAACTTTTCTTCACTTCATTGAGAAAATTTAAAATTGAACTAGAACTTTTTATCTTCCGTGAAAATAATCACAAGTATGGTATTACTTTTTCTATCTTCCACCGAAAAATTTAGAATTGAACTTTAAATTTCATTATGTCTTTTTGAAATAAAGAACTTAAGTGGAAGATTTTTATTTTCTCTGGTGAAATTAGAATTGAATTGTGTTCTTTGGCAAAAATTCAGTAAAGAACATGAACTTTTCTTCACTTCATTGAAAAAATTTAAAATTGAACTAGAACTTTTTATCTTCCGTGAAAATAATCACAAGTATGGTATTAATTTTTCTATCTCCCACCGAAAAATTTAGAATTGAACTTTAAATTTCTTTATGTTTTTGTGAAATAAGGAACTGAATTGGAAGATTTTTGTTTTCTCTGGAGAAATTAGACTTGAAGTGCGTTCTTTGGTAAAGTTCAGAAGAGAACTTGAACTTTTCTTCACTTCGTTGAGAAAATTTTAAATTGAACTAGAACTTTTTATCTTCCAGGAAAATATTCACAAGTATGTTATTACTTTTTATATATTCCACCTAAAATTTTAGAATTTAACTTTAAATTTCTTTATGTCTTTGTGAAATAAATAACTGAAGTGAAAGATTTTTATTTTCTCTGTAGAAATTAAAATTGAATTGTGTTCTTTGATGAAATTCCGAAGAGAACTTGAACTTTTTTATCTTCTGTGAAAAATTTGGAACAGTATTTTAAATTTTTCATCTCTTCGAGACAGATCTGAACTAAAGTGGAAAATTTTTATATTATTTGGAAAAATAGAAATGATCAATGACTAATTTCTTTTTCATTGAGAAAATTCAGAAGAGAACTTGAAGTTTCCTTGACTTCGTTGAGAAAATTTTAAATTGAACTTTAAATTTTTTCATCTCTTTGAGAAAAGTAGGAACTGAATTTAAGAAAATTTAGAATTAAAGTGAAACTTTCTATCTTCATAGAAAATTAATCACAATCATAGTATAACTTTTCCTATCTTCTATGAAAAAATTTAGAACTGAACTTCAAATTTTTTATGTCTTGGTGAACTTAAAACTGACGTGGAAGCTTCACCTACGAAATACTAAGAAACCTTAGCTCAGAAAAGCATGAAATATTCAACTACTCATCCCAAACTAGAAGTTTCAGACAACAAACACCTATGAGGGACTAAGAATTATAGCTCTGAAAAGTCGAAAAAGCAAACTACACCTCCCAAATCATAATTTTCTGAAAGCACACACCTATGAAATGCTAAGAAATCTAGCTCAGAAAAGTCAAAAATAGCAAACCACTCATTCCCAAATCATAGGTTTCAGTCAACACACACCTACGAAAGGCTAAGAAAACCAGCTCAGAAAAGGAAAAAAATAGCAACCCACACATCCCAAATCATAAGTTTCAGACACCACATACCTACGAAAGACTATAAAATCTGGTTATGAAAAGTCGGAAATAACAAATTACATACCTCAAATCATATGTTTCAGACAACACACACCTATGAAATACTAAGAAACCTTAGCTCAGAAAAGCTTGAAAAAGCAAACTATTCATCCCAAACTATAGGTTTCAGACAACAAACACCTATGAGGGACTATGAATCCTAGCTCTGAAAAGTCTAAAAAGCAAACTACAAATCCCAAATCATAATTTTCTGACAGCACACATCTATGAAAGGCAAAAAAACCTAGCTCAGAAAAGTCAAAAATAGCAAATTAACCATCCCAAATCATAGGTTTCAGACAACACATACCTATGAAAGGCTAAGAAATCCAGCTCAGAAAAGTCAAAAATAGCATCCCACCCATCCCAAATCATTAGTTTCAGACAACACACATCAACAAAAGACTAAGAAATCTAGCTTAGAAAAGCCCGAAATAGTAATTTACATATCCCAAATCATAAGTTTCAGACAACAATCACCTACGAAATACTATGAAACCTTAGCTCAGAAAAGCCTGAAATAGCAAATTACACACCTCAAATCATAAGTTTCAGACAACACACACCTATGAAATACTATGAAACCTTAGCTCAGAAAAGCCTGAAATAGCAAACTACTCATCCCAAACTATAGGTTTCAGACAACACATCTATGAGAGACTATGAATCCTAGCTCTGAAAAGTCCAAAAAGCAAACTACAAATCCCAAATCATAGGTTTCAGACAACACACACCAACGAAAGACTAAGAACAGTATATCACAAATCATAGGTTTCAGTCAACGAACACCAACGAAAGACTAACAAAAATAACTTAGAAAAGCCAGAAATAGTAATTTACATATCCCAAATCATAAGTTTCAGACAACATTCACCTACGAAATACTATGAAACCTTAGCTCAGAAAGGCCTGAAATAGCAAATTAGACACCTCAAGTCATAAGTTTCAGACAAGACACACCTAGGAAATACTGAGAAACCTTAGCTCAGAAAAGCCTGAAATAGCAAACTACTCATCCCAAACTATAGGTTTCAGACAACAAACACCTATGAGGGACTAAGAATCCTAGCTCTGAAAAGGCCAAAAAGCGAAACTACAAATCCCAAATCATAGGTTTCAGACAAAACACACCAACGAAAGACTGAGAAATCTAGCTTAGAAAAGCCTGAAATAGTAATTTACATATCCCAAATCATAAGTTTCTGACAACACACATCCACGAAAGGCTAAGAAATCCAGCTCTTAAAAGTCCAAAAGCAAACTACTCATCGCAAACTATAGGTTTGAGACTACACACACCAATGAGGGAATAAGAAATCTAGGTTCGAAAGGCCCTAAATAGTAATTTACATATCCCAAATCAGAATTTTATGAAAACATTCACCCACGATATACTAGGAAAGCCTAGCTCATAAAAGTCTGAAATATCAAACTACTCATCCCAAACTAGAAGTTTCAGACAACAAACACCTATGAGAGACTACGAATCCTAGCTCTGAAAAGTCCAAATAGCAAACTACACATCCCAAATCATAATTTTCTGACAACACACACCTATGAAAGGCTATGAAATCCAGCTCAGAAAAGTCAAAATAGCAAACCACCCATCCCAAATCATAGGTTTCAGACAACACATACCTATGAGGGACTAAGAAATCCAACTCAGAAAAGTCAAAAATAGCAACCCATACACCCCAAATCATAGGTTTCAGACAACATACATCAACGAAAGACGGGGCCCGGGGAGGGCCTTTGGGGGTCTGGGGGGGGGCCGGGTGGGAGCCCGGGGAACTTTTGGGGACCGGGGGTTCCTTCGGGATTGGGGTATGGGGATCGGAACCCTTTGGATCGGGGTAGGGCGATCGGGGCCCTTTGGGGTTGGGGTATAGGACCTCACGACGCTGTTCAAATAGAACTTGTTTACTATAACGACCACACTCAAAACCTCTTCTAAAACCTTTTCTAAAATCATCTTTTAAAATGTCTCTAACTGTTTCGCCGAAATAATTCCCTAAAATGTCTAAAACCATTTCAGCCAAATAATCCCCTAAAAGTAATCTCAGCGTGTTCCTTTTGTTTTTGGCATCTCTGTGCTTTCAAATTTCAAATTTCTAGGAAACCCTTTCCTACGTTAATCTCTTCATCTCATAAATGTTCCTAGCTACACTATTAAGGTTTCGTTAGAATATCAATTTATCTCTCCGACTTAAAGCTCAGTGAAGCCGTATTTAAAAATAGAATTTCTATCTCTTTAGCCTCCCGCATAATTCCAAGATAACAAGTGATGACATTTCTAACTCCTGACAGTAAAGATCAATGAAGCCCTATTTAAAAATAGAATATTAATTTTTCTCTCTGACCTAAAGAACGTTTATCCCTCAGACCTAAGATTAAAGAAAGCCATAATGTTTCTTATTTCCCCCTTCGTGAATCAATATATTCCCCTAGCGATTATGTAAATCAATTTCTCAGGTTAGGTTAGCCTAAAGATCAAAGAAGCCATGTTTGTTTCTTAATTCCCCTTCGTGAATCAATAATTCCCCCACCGATTATGTAAATCAATTTCTCAGGTTAGGTTCGCCTAAAGACAACGAACAGACATAAAACAGACATAAATTTCTGTTGACATACATAAATGTGAGAAAGTTCCTGTTTTTTTATTCTACTGACAACGAACAGACATAAAACCGACAAATTGCTGTTGACATCCATAAATGTGAGAAACTTACTATTTTTCCATTCTCACTGACAACGAACAGACATAAATTGCTGTTGACATAAATGAAAAACATCAAATAAATTGACCAACACCCATAATCGTCCAAGAAAACATCCATCAATGTGAGAAAATTCATGTTTTTTCAAGTGAGAAAATTCCTGTTTTTTCATTCTCACTGACAACGAACAGACATAAAAACATGCATAAATTATGTAAAAAAAGTTGTAGGTGGCAGCAGGGGTGAGTCGTGGGACCTCCTGAGGCCTTTCTACTTAAGTTTTCGTTTCCTGCTCTTAATTTTTAACATATTAGTTTTGGAAGATCCTGTCCGCTAAAGATAAGTCAACTTTCAATTTATTGGATTATTATTTTCATCATGGTAGAGTTTCAGAAGGGAGATTTGGCGGTAGCTCAGTTCAAGGGATATCCCCTCTGGCCAGTCCGGATTGTTAGCATAACTAGCCAAAAAGAGTCTACGCCAAAATTCATTGTTTTTTGCTACGGATCCCATGACTTTCAGACTGTGGTGGAAGCGAAAATTCTTTCATACAGTGGAAATTATGCGGAAGCTTCGAAAAAAACGGCTAAGGGCAAAAATCATGTTTTCCGTGAGTGTGAATCTTCTCCTGATCTTTACTATCAGTTTCTGAAAAAGAAAACTGCGAAAGGCGCGGGTGCTGATTTAACTGCTTCGAGCGAAACATCTGCAATCCAAAATCAGCTTACTTTAGCACAAGATGAAGTTACAAAGCTTAAATTTGGCCTAGTTAAAGAAATAGAGAAAAAAGTTCAGGAAAAAGTTGTTTCCGTGACAGGAGTAGCAGGCTCATCGCAACAAGCCGCTCTGAACCCTGAACTGATTGTTTTGGAAATTTATGGTTTGATCACGCTAGAATACAACGTAAAGTTTGAGAAAATAGAAAAACTGTTTTCATCCCTGAATAGCCAGAATCAGTCATTAGAGCTTAGGGTGGCTACTATTGAGGAAAAGCTGGACGATTACGAACAGGAGCGTTTGCTTGATTCTTTAGTTTGTGTCGGGGTGAAGCAGGACCCAGAAACGACCTGGGTACTACTGTTCTTGATATAGTGAAGAGAATGGGTGTAAATGTCCAGAAAGAACAGTTGTTGTCTGTGAACCGTTTTAGACTTCCGAACACTGCCCGGAATATCCAGACACCTACGACTGTTGCGCCAGTTCTCGTTAAATTTGCAACTAAAGATACGGCGTATAATGTTTTCAGAGCGAAATCAAAGCTGGCGAAATCAGGTGTATTCGTCACTGAATATCTTACGAAAATGAAAAAGCGATTTTTGAAGGTGCGAGAGACAGATATGGTGTAAGAAACGTGTGGTCCGATCGTGGCCGTGTTTACAAACGTGAGCAGGGTGATAGCCACCCAACACGAATCCGCTCACTTGTTGACACTCTTTAGTGTTTTAGTAAAAGTTGATTATTTGTGTTTTTTTTTTTTTTTTTAGAAAGAAAAAATTTGTATATCTCCTTACTTATGTTGAATGATATTTCTTCATTGAATAGATTTATGCGTAATCCGCTCCGTATTGAAGATCATTTAGATGCTCAAATTGGAAGTGAGGCTTTGCCTATTATTAATTCAAAGCCTCTTCGTGGGAGTTCTTATATATTACCGTCGCAAGTTAGTACAGACCTGTCACTGTGTCTTTGCACGTGGAATTGCTACCTTACGACGGGATATTTAGATGTTCTGCAGATGATTGAGATATCTTCTGCAAAATTTGATATAATGGGTATTTGTGAAACCTTTTTGAGTTCTGACCAATCTCTCTTGGCTTTTTCTTTTCCAGGATATGATTTTGAGGTAAGGAACCGATCAACTATGAGCCAAGGAGGCCTGGGATTTTTGATTAAGAAAAATATGAAGTATATGGTGAGGGAGGATTTGGGTGTATGGATAGAAGGTAAGATTGAAAGTTTTTGTATGGAATTAGAAATTGAAAAAAGGAATGTTTTAATTAGTGTGGTGTAGAAGCCCCCAGGGCTCGCCTGGATGAATTTGTAGCAGGTTTTGATGAGTTGCTGAGGTTGGTTTCGTCTACAAGCATTGATTTTTTTTTGTATGGGTGATTTTAACAATAATCTTTTAGATCTTTCAGGTGATAATTTGGATTTTTTTTAATTATATGATTTCAAGTGACCTTTACCATTTTACTTGTGTACCTACCCGAATCTCTACTCATTCTGCGACTTTAATTGATAACGTCTTCGTGGGACCTAGTTATTTGAGTCAAAGCTATTAAGATGTGATAGTATATCCAGGCTCGGATCATCTCCCGGTAATTGCCCATGTGACGTGTCTTAGAAAACGACGTATCCCGGCTAAAAAATACTGACACGTGAGCTGAAAAAGCAAAATTTGAATAGCTTTGCCGAGGAGTTGAGCTGTATAAAGTGGGACTCGGTCCTGGGAATTTCTGGTGATTCTTCTCTAGCGTATAATCAGTTCATGTAAATTTTCCAACCGATTTATGAGAAAACATGCCCCTTGCGCTTGACCAAAAAAAATAGGGATGATCCCCGCAAGCCGTGGATTACGAAGCCAATAATAGACATGATAAAAAAAGGAACTTGTTATATGAGCAATATCTTAACAGTCAGGATGACGCAGATTTACGGAGTTCAAGCGAGTGAGAAATAAGGCGAACAGTATGAGAAGGCAAGCAACAAAGAAGTATTTTGAAGAAAAGTTTTCTGATAGTAAGGGAGATACCAAAGCCACATGGCAGGTTATTAATGAGTTTATGGAAAATCAGAAAAGTAGTCAGTCGCCTTGCATTGATATAAATGGAAGTTATGTGAGTGATAAAAATGTAGTCGCGAATCATTTTGGCCAGTTTTATTCTCAGGTTGGCTCGTCTGTTCAAGAGAGTGTAAAGTGTGACAGGGAAAATTTTCTTAGCGAGGAATTCGTGTACTCTCTTGGAGATACTGTTGAGTTCCAGTTTGAAGAGTGTACAAGTGATGAAGTGATTAAAATAGTGAAAAATATAAAATCGAATTCTGCTGGGATAGATAGCGTGAATCTGAGAACTTTTAAAGCTGTGTTAATGTATATACTACCATTTATTCTCCATATTATCAATTTTTCTATGGTAACGGGGACCTTTCCAGAAGCGTTGAAGCAAGCTAAAGTTATCCCGCTTGACAAAGGGGGTGCCAGGTCAGATGCCGGAAACTGGAGACCAATATCGATACTGCCTTTATTGTCAAAAATTTTGGATAAAGTGATTCATCGCCGTCTATACGACCATCTCACGAAACATAGCCTACTCAGTGACACCCAATTCGGGTTTCGAAAAGGTCATTCCACTAGTTATGCTGTCATTCATCTTGTTGAGTTTGTAAATAATTGTTTATTCAAAGGGAAAATCCCTCAAACACTATTTTTTGATTTTAGGAAAGCATTTGACACGGTAGATTTTAAAATTTTTATTGCAAAGATTAGAATGCTTAGGTGTTAAAGGAGTGATTTTGAAGTGGTTTGAAAGTTATTTGTGTGGGAGGCCTATTAAAGTGATGATCGATGATGCTTTTTCTTCCCCTTATTAAGTGTCGTGCGGTGTGCCACAGGGATCGGTCCTTGGTCCACTTCTGTATGTGGTTTATGTGGATACCATGACGTTTTATCTTTCAGATTTTTGTTTAACGTCATTCGCTGATGACACTGCAGTTACGTTTTCTAGTCGTTGTTTGGATATTCTTGTGTTGAAAGTGAATTGTGTTCTGAGATATTTCCATGTTTTTACTAGTTTGAGTTTGTTATCGGTTAATATTACTAAGACTAATTTTATTATATATTCTAGAGTAGGCAATCCCAGTGATATTGATGGTAGAATTCTGTTTAATAATAGGCCTGTAGTTCAAGTTCGAGAAATCAGGCACTTAAGTTTTTACACTGATTGTAATTTTTCGTGGAAACGCCACAGTGATGTTATTGCCACAATTGTTGCACGTGGCCTTAGAGTGATTCGTCGCTTAAAAAATTATTTACCTCAGAGAGTTTTATTCCTTTTATACCATGCTTTGATTCACCCATATGCTTCGTATGGATGCATGTTATGGGCAAGTAATTTTTATGTAAATTTTAAACCTAACCTAACCTACTCTTCAAAATAAAGCGATGCGTCTGATTTGTGGGTATGTTGAAGGTACAAATAACACTTCAGCTTGCTTCAACAATTTTCAAGTGTTGAATGTAGGACAGCTACGGGACTACCAAATAGGAATATTTGCCTATCAATGCTGGAATGATGTTAGTCCAGAGGTTTTTTGGGATTATTTTAGTGATAATAGGTCTTTGCGCCATTATGAAACTCGTCATGCTAGTGACATTATTGTTCCAAATAGAAGTGGTACCAGGACCGGCTTCCATACTAGATTTTCAGGACCTAATATGTGGAACTCTGTTCCTGAGAGCATTCGGGTGGATGAGCACCTGGGTTTATCTAAAAATAAATTGAAAAAATATTTGTTAGGTCAAGGTTCATAGTGTTTTTTTATTTATCTTTATTATTATTATTTGAATGAATTGATGAGAGATTTTTTTTCCTTCTTTTTAGTGTTTTTGTTTTATTATTATTATTATTATTATTATTTTGAATTTTGTTGTTCCTTTGTTTATAGTTAATCATTAATTAGTAAATGAGTTGTATGTACCCGCCCAGTCGCAAGTGCTTTTTTGTATCTTTCTTGGGGCGGGTATTGGCATATTAGTTAAATATATTTTGATGTTAAATAAAATGAACTGAACTGAAATGTAGCTGATTATAAATTAGGCCCAACTCCAGTGCAGTGATTTATATATTTATTAGTGATATATATATATATATATATATATATATATATATATATATATATATATATATATATATATATATATATATATATATATATATATATATATATATATATATATATATATATATATATATATATATATATATATATATATATATATATATATATATATATATATATTTATATATACAATATATTTTTTCCTCTTTAAAATTTAACGATGAGGGTTTGCATCTTCTTAGGTCACGGTTTGCGGGTTGTTTGTGGAGTTTTTTCTGAAAATGAATCTGATTTAGATTCTTTGTTTAATTCTTTTTATGATTCTTCGAAAGAAGTTACCGTGGATACATGTGTTGTGCCCCAGTCGAATTCGGCAACGAAAAGAACAACCCCTTTGAATCCTTGGATGACTCCGAGACTCCTTAAAAGTTGGAGGAAGAAAAATAATCTTTGGAAGACTAACAGGTCCTCTAAGCCATCTTTTTGTGATTCTCATGTGATTGTGATTCAGACATTAGGAAGACATGGTAAGTAATCAATTTTGTTATCAGGCCGTCTTCTCTGCCTCCTTCAAGTTTTGTGATGGAAGGCAAAAATGTAGAGGGTGAGCTATAAGTTCAAGATGCGTTTACTTCCTATTTTGCTAATATCGGGAAAACTACAGCCTCTTCTGTAAGTCCTTCTTCTTCTCTACCTAACTTAAGGTCTTACCTTGGACCGCCTTGTCCTAAATCAATGGCATTGGAACCTGCCTCTGAAGCTGAAATAGCCAGAATTGTCAATGGTTTGAAGGGTTCTTCATCTTCTGGCCCAGACCGTATTCCGACTATGGTTGTAAAGTTCATTCTTACTGTCATCGTTTCTGCCCTCACGAGGCTTATCAATCTTTCTTTTGAAAATGGTGTTTTCCCAAGTGCTTTAAAGCGTGCTTGCGTTATTATACTTTTTAAAGGTGGATCAAGGAATGATCCTGCAAATTATCGTCCCATATATCTTTTATCAGGGTTAAGTACAATATTTGAAAAAGCAATGCTTTCTCGACTTCTTGATTTTCTTAATTCTAAACACTTTTTTCATGATTTTCAGTTTGGTTTTAGGGCGAAGCACTCAACTGAGCAAGCATGCACAACTCTTTTGAATTATTTCAATTCAGTTCTTGACTCTGGGCTGATACCTGCTCTTTTTCTCGATGTACGAAAGGCATTCAACTCGTTAACACACAAGATTCTTCTTTGGAAACTGTCGCCTATTGGTATAAGAGGGAATGCTTATTCTTGGTTTCTACCATATTTATCTGGTCCGTAGTTTTCTAATCCTTCGGGAATAAGGTTTGGCGTTCCACACGGATCTGTTATTGGGCTAATACTCTTTTTAATCTACGTCAAAGACCTTATTATTGCGGTTCAAAATTAGAACCTACCATTGCCATTGTCTATGTCAACCAGCATCCATCACTATTTGCGACAGGAGTTCGTCCTTACCGGATGCACTTATTGCTTTTGCTGATGAAAGTACTATTGACACAGCTGGTAGAACTGAGTCTGATCTTGGTTCAAAGATAAATGCCTTTTTGAAAGAGTTATCCAATGGTTTGATGTACATTATCTTACCTTAAATGTCGGGAAGTCATTATTTTATTTTCTCCAGACATTCAAAGGCTTGCCCTGACTTAAATGAAATACACATATCAAGAGGTTCTCTAAGTAGACTCAGGGATCGTTACGATCGATTCCTAGGCATCATGCTTGACGAAAATCTATCCTTCAAGCATCATATTGACCTGATTAAAATAAAAGTCTCCAGGAGTCTTGGAATCCTTAGAAAGCTTAAACACATATTTCCAGGGTCGATTCTTAGAATCTTGTTCTACAGGATATTTCAGTCTTATGTTTCACATTGTTCTGTTATTTGAATGCCAACTTTTACCGCGTCTCTGATACCACTTTGAAAACTTTATGATAAGGCAAGGACTCTTATCAAGGAAACTAACTGATCTTCACTTAAACTCTTGCTTGATTTGGAATCTCTTTATTTTCTTTCTTGCTCTTCTTTCATCTGTTTACAGTTGCACGGCCATCCTCCTGCTGTTCTATGTAATAATATATCTTTTGTTTCTGATCAATCTACTTATTATCTCCGCACTTCCAGCAAATACAGATTCTGCATACTTCATCAGTGAGGTCTGATTTTAACCCTCTGACAACTTGCAACAGGATTTGGAACACGCTCCCTGTGTCTGCACGAAACTGCCACTCTCTTGGTATGTTAAAAAATTATGTTGGGGGTTTCTAGCTAATAATCAAGTTGGGTTTTTTTTTTTTTTTTTTTTTTTTTTTTTTTTTTTTATGTTTATCATTGTATCTTATGATTTTTTTTATCTTATGATTTCTCTTATGTTGAGTCTCTTAAAGGTGTGAATGTATGATGTTGATAATGTTTTTGTTTTTTAAGTGTTTGTTTCATTTTTGTTTCTCCCTTTTTTTTTCCTGGCCATAGAGCCTTACAGGGGAGTTTATATTGAAGTGTATTTTGTCGAGTTTATTGATTGAATAAAATTGATTGATTGATTGAGATATATATATATATATATATATATATATATATATATATATATATATATATATATATATATATATATATATATATATATATATATATATATATATATATATATATATATATATATATATATATATATATATATATATATATATATATATATATATATATATATTATATATATATATATATATATATATATTGAGACATATATATATCTTTTGCTGCTTCTTGTTTTTAGTCTATATTTTCTATAAGGGCTTATTACATAAGCGTTTACTATATAATCTATTTTGTTACTTCCGCTTTAACGTCTATTACCATTAGCTCTGTATTAGTATTTTGATTTTTGCGTTTTTTTTCCTTGCTTTTTTTAATTTGTCAATGCTGGGTCATTTTTATGAAGTAATTTTAATTAGTAAATAATTAATAATTATCATTCAAAATTTTCTTAAATTATGATGGTAATTACTTAGAAATTATATAAGTATGAAGGTTTATTTTAGCTATTTCTTTCCCACCAGATATCTAATTTGCTCCTCACTTCTCTATTTGTAACTGTCATCCTCTTCTTTCTTAGAGATCTTTGGGATTTATAGAGGTTTTATTTCTTAAAGAATTATTAGCTCTCTGAAATCATTTCTGGAACACAAATATAATATATTCTTGAAGGAAATATCCGAGTAAAAATTTCAAAGAAAGAAAGAATAAACATTTTTTTATAAATTAAATACGAAAGAAAATATAATTAGTAATCAACACATTCTCAAATTGTCCTAAATCTCTCTTAAGTCTCTCACCAAGTATTCTTCTCCGTTTAGAACAGCCCTATTCATATTTTTAAGCTACATCTCGTATACCTCACATATATGGAATGCTACTACTACTACTACTGCTAACAACTCACCGCAGCATTAACCCACCTGAGGCCGACACAGCTATGCACGCTCCTCCTTCATCCCAATCTATTCAAAGCCTCCTTTTTACACTCTCCCAGGAAGTTCCCAGTTCCTTTAAATCTTTCTTTATGACGTCTTCCCACCCAAAACGAGGACGATCTGCTTTTCGTTTAGCCCTAGACGGTTGGCCGAAAAGAAAATATTCGGAGATCTGTCATCCTTCATCCGCAAAAGGTGCCCTAGCCATCTCAATCTTTCTTTCATTATAGCCCTAGAAAACGAAAACTGAACCGCCTTTTTTTTACAGCCTACATTTTGAAATACAGTCAGTCAGCCGCGTACCCAGAACAATCCGTTGTCAATTTCTCTGGAAAATAATCTAGCAAATCTTCATCCACTTTTTGGAGCGCCAATGCTTCAGAACCATATTTGACCACTGTCATCACTGTAGCCTCTAATATTCAAATCTTGGTTTGCAGAATCATGTTCCTATTCTTCCAAACTTTTTTCAACTGTGAAAATACACCCTGTGCCTTGGCTATTCTACTTGAAACATTTCAATGTTCCCGCCGTCTTTACTAATAATACTACCAAGTTACGCGAAGCTGACCACCTGATCAAGCTTTTTGTTCCTCACCGTCACCTTTTCATCTTCCCTTATTCCTAGCCTTAGTGACTTAGTCTTGTTGACATCAATTTTCAAACCTATTCTAGCCCCATTAACTCGCAAAAGCTCTTAAAGTTCATTCATTTTCCTCAGACTTTCATCTAGGATGCTTAAATCATAAGCATAATCTAAGTTTAGGAGAGTTTTTCCTCCCCATTTCATTCCTTGTTCTCCCATTGCCTTTCCTGTGCTCCTTAGAAGAAAGTCCATCAAAATGATCCAAATAAAGGGGGATAGAACACAACCCTGCTTAACTCCTGATTTAATATTAAACCAACTACTAACTTCATTTTCTACATTAACCACAGCAGTTTTATTCTCGTACATAGCACTAATAGCTTTAATATATTTGTCTGGTATACCATACAAGGATAAGACCTTTGCTCTTCTTTCAAAGAAGAGCATCAAAAGAAGAGGTCATCAAAGAAGACCTAAAGCTCTTCTATTAACAGAATTGAATGCTTGCTCATAATCTTTAAGACTGAAGACCAAAGGTGTTTCACAACTCAGGCACTTCTCAATTATTAACCTAAGAGTGACAATTTGGTCGACACATCCTTTACCTGTTCTAAAACCCCACTGTTCTTCTCTTATAACTTTATTTACAGCATCTGTTAGTTTAAAAATTTTCATATTATTAATTAATGTGCTACCTACAGAGACCAGACTAATGCCTCGATATTTACCACACTCACTCTTATCACCTTTCTTGTACAGTGGTTTGATTCAGATTTTCCAAAAATCGTTAGGTACTTCCCCTTTTTCAAAAATTAAATTCATAATATTCAGTAACTTATTTCTAACCTCAGAGCAACCATATTTAAAAAACTCATTAACAACACTATCAGCACCCGGAGCCTTATTATTTTTTTTAATCCTTTTAGTATTATTGCTAGTTCTTCCTCAAAAAACAAATCTTCCTTCACATCCAAGGTATCACAAACTTTTTCATTTTCCTCTATATATTTTCCTGCAACTCAATCTCGGTTTAGCACATTCTTAAAATGTTATGCTAATTTCTCTTTAACTCTTTCCTTATCACTAATTGTGGCCCAGTTCCCATCTTTAACTGGGGCAAGCCCGGATTGACTACTCCCTATCAATTCAATGACATGCCAGCACAATATTTTACTATTATACCGTCTAGCTGCATCTTCCAGATCCTCGGCAATTTTATCCATGGCCTCCACTTCACACCTCCTTAGTCCATGTTTTAAGTCTTTTTCTACTTTCTTTACATTCCTTTTGTTTTCATATGGCTTATCACTCAGATAATTCTTGTACAAGCCCCTTCTCTATTAAACGTAAATCTTTTTCATTAATAGTCCTAGCTGCAGTCCTAGCTTTCTTCCCTAAGACACCTTCAGCAGCTTCACAAATTATTTTTCTAAAATTAGTCCAAACGTGTTCTACATTGGCAAATTTTATACTCTTAAGTTTAGTATTCAACTGTTCCTGGAAAGTTTCTTTCAAATTTTCATCCTTAAGTCTAGCGACATCATAACTTCCTGGGACGTAGTTACCCTTCCAAAATTTTAGCGTTAAATTAGTAATGAATTATTAGATCTTGGAATCTTGTCGCTAAAAAGATAGATTAAATCTGATTTCCTTGTGAAAGATCCAGCTTACCTCGTCATTTCCATTCCATCATTTGTTTTGTCAAACTGAAAAAAGAATACACTAATAGCCTGATTCATCCTCTGAAAAACATGTTATCTCTTATTGTCACTTTTCTTCTATGTTTGTTAGTGCTGGAAATGGAAAAGGAAATAAATAAAACTGCTTTCTCTATTGAAACTGGAAACTAGAAAAATAGAAATAAATCTACCACTGACATTTTCCAAGTTCTATAAAATAAATGTAAAGCGAAGATAAGAAAAAAATTAAAAAAAAAATGAGATAAAACAAGAAAATTCGAAAAAACAACACAATTTTAGTGATTTATAGTTAAATCTTGCCTTAAAAGAATTAAGGGGTTAATGGAAATATTATCAGTAATTAAAGTTGAAATAATCATAGCATTATTGGGTATCTTATATTTCTGTTCATATATAATGTCATATTTAAAAGTTCTTTAAGAGGAAGCAAAGTCTAAGGAATAAAAGAGACTCCTTTGTTAGAAAATATTCAAACAGTGCAACATACTTCTGTCATGAATTTTTTTTTTCTTTAAACTTTTGCCTTGCTTTTTTGAAACTCTTTTGCAGGTTTCTCAGTAAAGTATTTCTACAAACAACGGAAAAGGTATAAAACTTATTACAACAAACAAATACTGATTAATTTATAATAAATACACAATTTTATAGATGGATTTATACCAAATCTACGAGCATTTTAAAATGATGTTCAATTTAGAATCTCCCTTGGTTTAGTGGACTTAAAATCCTGCTTGACAGCCGACTTTGACCAAACCTACGTGGATATAATTTCTTTTTGGCTATCACTGTATTCTATAGGCTGGCTTTTGTCTGGTCTACCTAGACAAACCATTTTTTTCCTTGCATCTAAACCTCTATTTTCATTGAGGATTTTTAGTTATTTGTTATTAGCTTCAGCCCAACAAGAAGATTAAAACAAATTTAGTACCTTTGATGTTTAGAACTCTGCGTTACATTGCATTCCCTTACTCGCTTAAATTAATACAAGCTTATAATAAATTTTATTTTCTGTTACCTTGGAACGATGTCTATAAACACTAGTTATCCATTTTTACTAATAATTAAGTTCTGGAACATACCCCATATTTTTCAAATATAAATTTGCCAAAACTGGCAACGTTGCGACAATAGCCCTTTATCTCTAAATTTATTAAAGTCAAAGCTTATAATAATAAAATAACTGAAGTAATATATTTAGGTGGATTTGTTTACGTGGCAACAACGTTAGTAAGTGAGACTGATAAACAGAAAAAAAAATAGACGGACGTAACTCCTAATGTTTAGTCGCTTGATAATTTGGTCATTACAAAAAGCTTTTCACTGCTTTAAAGTAAGGATAAGAGTTTCAGCCTTAAAATATAAGACTCCTAATTTACTAAAATGGTCCTTCTGGCCTTCAGCCTTTTCAAATAGTCCTTCCCTCAGCCTGGAAAGCCATTCAGCAAAAGCAAACACCCGTAAGTTTGCTTTGTGGAAACTTCAGGCCTTCTGCCCTTGCGATTAGTGAATGTCATTGTACGGGTAGGGATAGTATGTTAAACATTCAAAAGCCGGGCTTAGTATTGATTGGGGGCTATATAATACCCAACAGCCTTCAAAAATTGGGCTGCGGTTTTCTCAAAACTTCGTTATTATTCAGTAACTTGAGTTTAACTTTTATCCTTCTAAAATGGATCGCTGGCAGTAAAACACAGCGTAACCAATGAAAGGGATGACGTCGTGACGTACCTCGGAGTAGAACTTTGTTCATTCTTCAGAGATAGTTTTTGGGTCTGAATAGTCTAAATCTATATTATTAGTTCCAAAATAATTTTTGCAAAATTTAAAATTTTGATCTTGATCAGTTCCACTATTTTAATGTAACTTACAACTAACAAAAACTTTCCTTTAAAGAAAGGCACTGGTTTTGAGTTTCTTAGACAGCCAAGACTGTGAAATAGTTCTAAGATGTTTCTCCTAGATTCTTCAATAAAAATGGTCATTAGCTAGGTAATTTCACTGTGAGAGTAAATACATCTAAGAAAAAAGTATAGAAAATTCGAATTTAGTCTTGAATTTAACAAATCAGATTCAGTATTTTGAATAAAAAGAGAAATAATACAATTCTTATCTCTTTGTTTGTAAAATACCAAGACTCTTTCAGACCCACGTTGCCAATTGACACAGCCTATTTTAAAGTGGTTTGGTTTCATTCTATGGTGATATTTTGGCTTGAAACCCAAGCTACACAATAGCTTGTGACTACAGCAATCAAACAAGTACAATTCCGTTTCAGTTATTCCTAGACGTCCGGTTTGGTGTGAGTTGAAAGCTGAGAGGGTCTAGGCAATTGGATTTTTGTAAATGACAGGTAATTCTAATAAAAAAGAGTTAATATGTTTCTATCAGTAAATGAAATGGAAGTGGAGAAAATCAATTCAGCTAAATCCGATCTACACGAAGCTCCTTAAATTATTTTCTTATTTTTCATGGAATACCAGCAGGAAATTTTTAAAGTCAAATGACAATTGAGGTTGTCAATTGACAGCCTAAGGCAGGAAAGGAGGTCCTTTGGGTTTATGTGAATTGTTCGTAAGTATTTTTGCTTGTGATTTATGACATAAATTTGAGGTTATATTTCTTAAGTAAAGAGTGTAATTTAATAATTAATATTATTCTCCTGAATTTGACACTCGCTGTGGGGTTAAAGACTATAATGAGCTCTCTTTCTTTCTCCTATCCTTTCTCTCTATCCATCTCTCTATTCCCTCTCTCCCTTTTATAGATCAATTTATTTAGATAGTCCTACAGAGGGATGAGCCACAAGAGCCTTGGCGTTCCGGAAGTCCACACAGCTATTAGAAGCTTGACTCCAATGAAACCATTGATTTTTTTTTCAGTTTTGGAGATAATTCCAATCTTAGTTATGTATCATATGACAGTAATTAAAAGGACCCAACTTGAAGTGCTAATGATCTGTCTATCATGAATGTGACAGCTGCTTCTGAAGCTAGAGAGGAGGTACCTCATAGCCTTAGTCGACTAGAGGAGATGGAAACGGATTTCTACTAAGATTTTGATGAATGTGAGAGTGAGGAAGACAAACCACTGATTTTCCCCTCTCGAAAAAGTCAGTGTGCTTCCTTCACAAAAAACCTAAGTAGTGCCTTTTCTATAGTAAAGACAGTAGAGGCTGATCCCTTTTAGGAAGTAATGGCTTATCAGAGCCCCTGAGTAAGAAAACAAAGGCCAGAGAAGGCAAAGTAAAGGAAAAAGAGGACAAGTGGACTCGAAGAAGAATTGCAGTAGATGAAGTAATATTTACGTACTTCAGTGAATACCCAAGGCAAGATCAACTAACTCCCCTTCTGTACTTTGAGAAGTATCTTCCAAGTACTAATTTTAATTTAAATGCCGAGAAAACTGAACAATATCATCAGGTAACTTACAACCAAAGTTTAATCAGCAATAGTAAGAATCTTGTGGAAGAAATAAGGCACATGGTGGGTATCTCTATCTTGATGGTGTCATACAGGTTACTGCAGACAATGTTGTACTGGAATAGGAAGTATATAGTTCCTATGTCCCGCGATAGATGGCAGAGGTTACGGAACAACCTATTTTTTCACCATCGAAGAAGACAGGATTGAGGGGGATGCGCTGTTGAAATTCAAACCAATTATTGAAGCTGTTCAACGACGTTGTCAGAGTCTAAATCTCGAAGAAAATTTGTCGGTGGCGGAACATATGATTTTGTTCAAAGGAAAGACTACAATGAAACAATGAACAAAGTTCAAGCCACGGCCCTTGGGTTTCAAGAACTTTTTGCTCTGTGTATCATTTGGAATTTTATTCAACTTAAAAAAATATCAAGGACCCTCTACGCCAATTGACAATAAACTGCGAGAAGATGGAGGTGATCTTGAAGGAGCTGTGATGCTTCATATTTTGAGACATATCTCAGAAATGATGAACTTCCGGGTTGATTTTGACGATTTTTTCTTGTCGCTTACCTTGATTGAGACCCTAACCACTGCTGGATTCCTTGAAGTTGGTAGCATTCGAAGCACTCTTTTTGCAAATGCTCCACTGCTTGAAGAAAAGCTGTTTAAAAATATAGTCAGAGGTGTAGCTGATGTGGTTGTTGAAAAGGAACAAAACAATTTTCCTTGTTTATTGGTGACACAACAGGACTGTCTTAGTTGTTTCAAAATTTCTGGGAATTGGGGATCCTAAGGAAGTGAAACGATTTGACAAAGGAAAAAAGACACAAATTTTTGTTCCCAGGCCAGAAAATGTAGCTAATTACCCTTTGCATATGGGGGTATTGGTAAAATCGATCAACTCTTTTCTTTATATCATAGGCAGCACGCTAGCGTTGCCTAAGTAAAGAATGATTTGGGTACAATGTGTTTTTTTCTTCAGCCGGGCACTTCGTATCGAAGGATTTGTCGTAGAAACTTCAAAAAGGGAAGGAAGTTTCAAAAAGAAACTTCTCATTCGATTGTAAATTGGAGTGGCTAGTGCCCTTTTTAATAGTCAAAAGTGATTGGAGGGCAACTAGCCCCCCACGCATATCATTCCCCCAAACATATCCAATAACAATTTTGAGATAACGTTATCTCGAAAAGTATAGTTATTAGGCCTCAAATTTTGTTCGGACGATTTTGGGGAGAAAGTGGCAAAGGAGGGGGCCTGATTGCCCTTCAATTTTTCGGTCACTTAAAAAGGACACTGGAACTTTTTATTTCCATTAGAAAGAGCCCTCCCCCCACGTTCTAGGCCCACTGGGTTGATACGATCATTCCTGGAGAAAATAAACAAAGCAAAAAAAAAAAAAAAAAAAAAACACGCACTGTGCAAAATTTACAAAATTCCATATTTTTGTAGATAGGAGCTTGGAACCTGTACAGTAGGGTTCTTTGATACGATGAATCTGGTGGTGTTATTATAGTTTTTATGGAAGGTAGGCTCATATAAACTTCGGAGAGGGCTCATATGATTTGAAATTGAAAGTTCTCGTTCACTTTTTAAGTGTCAAAAGACATCGGAGGGCAACTAGCCCCCCCATACACGCCCTATTTTCCTCAAACCCATCCGATAAGTACTTTGAGAGAGCCATTTTTTTCAAAATAGTTCAAAGGTCAGATAACAAAAACTCCGGTATCGACACATCCCCCCCCACGGCCCGGGGGGAGGCATTGTAAGCTATGTTCTGGAGCCGTGTGTGGTTCTTATGAAAGTTATTTTCGTATAAACTTCAGAGAGGGTTCATTTGAATGGGAATTAAAAGTTGTAGTTCATTTTCTCGGAGTGAAAAAAGATCGGAGGGCAAATAAACCCACATGCCCTTTCGGTTAATAAATAAATCTTAAAACGAGTGAAACGGTTGTGTTTTTCCTCTCTGACTCTTCCTTGGTTTTGTGGGAATAAATAATCAAACTGAATATTTGATGTATAATGATATTAATTGCTGAAAGCTCATCAGTTTAAAATGAAACTGTAATTTTTATTTTTATTTTCAATATTAAGTAAAAAAAAAATATTTGTCATAAAATCGGTTTTCGGTAAAGCGGTGATGACGCAGTAGGTTTTAGACTTTTACAGTGAGAGAAAGAGGTTATACCCAAACTCTTGCTTGTAGTGATTTTCGTATAATGAATATCTGATGTATAATGATATTAATTTCTGAAATCTCATCAGTTCCAAATGTAAATAAAATTTTTATTTTCAATATTTATAAAATATCTCAATAATTCATCGGTTGTGCTCGATAATTTCTCGGTTGTGCTTTTCTTCTTTGACTCTCCTTTGGTTTTACGGGGATAAATACTCAAACCAAATCTTTTTCAATTTCTCTGTTATGTTCGATAATTTCTCGGTAGTGATTTTCCTCTTTGACCCTTCTGTGGTTTAAGGGAATAAATACTCAAACCGAATCTTTTTCAATTTCTCGGTTGTGCTCGGTAATATCTCGGTTGTGCTTTTCCTCTTTGACTCTTCTTTGGTTTTACGGGGATAAATACTCCAACCGAATCTTTTTTAATTTCTCGGTAGGGCTTAGTAGTTTCTCGGTTTTTCTCCTCTTCATTGACTCTTCTTTGGTTTTACGGGGATAAATACTCAAACTGAATTTTTTTTAATTTCTCAGTTTTGCTAAGTAATTTCTCGGTTGTGGTTTTCCTCTTTGACTCTTCTTTAGTTTTACGGGGATGAATAATCACACTGAATCTTTTTTAATTTCTTGGTTGTGTTCGGTTATTTCTCGGTTGTGCTTTTCCTCTTTGACTCTTCTTTGGTTTTACGTGGATAAATACTCAAACCGAATCTTTTCCAATTTCTCTGTTGTGCACAGTAATTTCTCGGTTGTGCTTTTCCTCTTTGACTATTCTTTGATTTAAGTGGATAAATACTCAAACCAAATCTTTTTTAATTTTTCGGTTGTGCCTTTCCTCTATGACTCTTCTTTGGTTTTACGGGGATAAGTACTAAAACCAAATCTTTTTTAATTTCTCCGTTTTGCATGGTATTTTCTCGGTTATACTTTTCCTCTTTGACTCTTCTTTGGTTTTACGGGAATAAATTTTTAAACCGAATCTTTTTTAATTTATCGGTTTTTTCTTGGTTGTGCTTTTCCTCTTTGACTCTTCTTTGGTTTTACGGGGATAAAAACTCAAACTGAATCTTTTTTAATTTCTCGGTTTTGCTAAGTAATTTCTCGGTTGTGCTTTTCCTCTTTTACTCTTCTTTAGTTTTACGGGGACGAATGATCACACTGAATCTTTTTTAATTGCTTGGTTGTGCTCGGTAATTTCTCGGTTGTGCTTTTCCTCTTTGACTCTTCTTTGGTTTTACGTGGATAAATACTCAAACCGAATCTTTTCCAATTTCTCTGTTGTGCATAGTAATTTCTCGGTTGAGCTTTTCCTCTTTGACTATTCTTTGTTTTAAGTTGATAAATACTCAAACCGAATCTTTTTTAATTTCTCGGTTGTGCTTTTCCTTTATGACTCTTCTTTGGTTTTACGGGGATAAGTACTAAAACCGAATCTTTTTTAATTTCTCCGTTTTGCATGCTATTAAATTTTTAAACCGAATCTGTTTTAATTTCTCGGTTTTTTTCTTGGTTGTGCTTTTCCTCTTCGACTCTTCTTTGGTTTAACGAAGATAAATAATCAAACCGAATCTTTTTAATTTCTCGGTTGTGCTCGGTAATTTCTCGGTTGTGCTTTCCCTCTTTTGCTCTTCTTCGGTTTTACGTGGTAAATGCTCAAACCGAATCTTTTCTAATTTCTCGGTTGTGTTCGGTAATGTCTCGGTTGTACTTTACGTCTTTGACCCTTCTTTGGTTTTCCGGTTATAAATGCTCCAACCAAATCGTTTTTAATTTCTCGACTTTGCTCAGTAATTTCTCGGTTGTGCTTTTCCTCTTTGGCTCTTCTTTGGGTTACGAAATAAAAACTCAAACCGAGTCCTTCCCGTGAAACTAGGATAGGAACTTATGGTTAGTAAAGGAAGTCTTCTGGGATATCATTCAACTCTACAAAATACCCATACTGGACATTATCGCTGACTGTTTTGAAATTGGGGTAATCAGAAGGGTCAGGTATAAGATAAGATAAGGTAACTTGTATTTCAAGCCAAAATGTGGCCATGTACACAAATAACATACAAGATTAACAAATTACAGCACTCGTCACAATAATAAAGAAAAATATAAAAATAAAATAAAAACTTCTCTCTTCTTTTTGCAAAATACTCATCAAGATATCTTCCCACTAGACAAATAAATTGTGACGACGTACTTTTCAAGGCATCAGGAAGCAGCACTCCATCATTCCCAAATAAATTTTCCCTTACCGCCAAAAGACCTCGACAACGACTCAGACAATGCTCCAAATTCTCCTCCTCTTCTTGGCAAAGAGGGCAAGCAAAACTGCCGTCCAGGACACTTTTAATCCTCTCAAAAACTTTCAATCTCGAACGAATCGGAAGTCAATTAGATCGTACCTGCATCCAATATGTAAGTTATCTAGACGGTAAATTTTACTTAAAGTAAAATTACTGACCATAAATTATCTTAACCTGAATCAGTATTGATTCAGAGTTCATAGTGAATGTATCTGTCTTAAATTGGATATTATCAAACCAGTAAGCTTTTTCAGTGAATTATAATCCTAGTGAAGCTATTGGATTTCGCAATATTTGTCAAAGGATTATAGTTCCTGACCTATTATAAAACCATTGCTGAATCTAATACCCTAGCTTCTTGACATTTATTTATATTTGGTAAAAGTGATATGAATTTGATATTTTTTATCTGATCATATGCGAGGTTGGCCATCAAGCAGTGTGATTACAAATAAACAGAACATCTGGTATTTAGAGGTATTTACGCTACAATTGAGGTGGGGAAAGAAAAGTGAGCAGAGGGGGGGGGGGTGAAGTTGTCAGCAATAGCTGTGGTCCCCGCTGGGCTCGACCCTTAAATAGCGGGGCAAAGGTAGACAGCCTTCAACGCTTCACTTAATTTTCTTGCAAGGTAAACACCAGAAAAATATTGAATATATAGTTCAGCCCTTAAATATGTGCCTAGAATTCGATATTATTAATTATCAAAGAAATTGGTGAATGTAATTTGGACTTAATCCAAATTAATGAAATGAAAACTGTGCTGGTATTGAACCCAGTTTTAAACTTTGTATCTAGATGCATGACAAAGGGTATTAAGACTGATATTTTCGTTAACAAAGGAATAGAGTTTTTTTTATCATGCCAGTATTATGGAAGCCAAAAAACTGCTGTGGACTTACTATGGGGTTGAACTCGGATATGAAGAACGATTACGCGAATGCAAAAAAGACTGTGATAACTTGACGGATATCGCAAAAGCCATATGGCTCTGTGCTAAGGACGGTAAAGAGCTTCCGACTATCGTTATTCTCGAATCGGAGTCTGTTCCCACCTGTGGTGACGAAATTGCAGTCTGTATTACAACCCAAGTGAGCAAAATGACGAGAAAAATTGATAGTGAGCTGCAACAGTGTCCCCGCAAGTTAGATACTCTGAACAATGGTTTGAAAGTTATAGCTGATTCCAAGAATCAGCCTACAGCCTCCTCGTCAATATCTAAAACACCAAATATGGAAAAACAGCTATTCTCGGTTGTCGTGAAAAATATGCCTCCTGAGTTAGACGATCCAGGAAAGCGTAAGGCCTTTATAACAAGCTTGGCACCGGGTGATACAACATTAACGGATGCAGTGCTCAGGCGGAGAAATAAGGAATGGCAACTGTCAGTCTCTTCGAAGCAGGCCGCCGAAAGTCTCGGCTGCCCTCAAAATTAGCCATAAAATTGACAATCGACTTGTTAATTCCCAGTTCATCGGTATAGTGAAACGTCTCCTCAGCAACGTGACGGAGGACCTTCTGAATAATCTGTCAAAAGACTGTGAAAAAGCAATCAAGTGTGGCAATTCGCAAGCGTTTAAAATGTAATACCCCTTTAAAAGTGCTTTGTCTCCTGCCTTAACGAACCCGATTAAAATTGGTTTCGAACTATTCCGTCTAGAAGAATTCTGCTTTTTGCCTCGAAGGTGTTATTGGTGTCATCATGTGGGGCACATAGCGGCGGACTGTAAGGAAGCTGAAACTTGTAGCCGCTGTGGAGAAACTGGCCACACAAGCTTCCCTGAGAACCCTTGTCAAAATCCTACTCGGTGCCTGAATTGCAATTTGACTAGGCACACATGTTATTACTATGCTTGTCCTGATAACAGAAAAAACTTGAAAGATGGCTCACGCTCCCAAAATGTGTAGTATTCCGTCTTGGAATATAATTAGGATAACACTTGAAAAAACAGTTTTGATTGATGCTATAAGATTAAAGAATAAATTAGTGTGCATAATAGCATATGCTTCCAGAAGCCAAGACGCACCTACTCAAGTTCTCAAGTTCACCCTTTTGTTTTATTCAACCAGCTGCATGTGTAAAATCCGGCTGTCTGCCATCTGGTGGTTTAGCCACTTTGGAGAGAAAGTCTCTTCAGGCTGAACTTTTAGCATCAAGTAAACACTTCCTCGCTGTTAAAGTTCGCGATACTGTGATAATAAACGTCTATCTTCCTACTAATTATAGATCTAGCCTCTCGGACAGCAAGTTCACGGGTGCATTTACTCAGTTAAGCCGTTTCGTGAAGGCTCAAATCCCTGGGAATACAAAAGTTCTATTAATAGGGGACTTCAACTGTGACCTACTTAATACCGAATCTTAAAGGACTCAAATCGTTATAGGTTCCCTTACTGATCAGTTAAATGTCGTTGATAAGGACAAAGCTTACACATTTATCAGTGTTGCCAACACCGCCTCAAATCTTGACCATGTGTTAACGAACTTCCCGGTGAGTGACGAAGTAAAAGTTGCAGCTGATGGTTCTTACTCTGACCATTTGTCTTTGATTTGTCAATAACACTGGACTGTCCAAAGTTGTCGGGTCCGTGCAAATCCCAATGGAGAGTATACAGTGACTGGAAACAAGTGTCGAATGATCTCTTTGTGGCTACTTCTGGGGATATCCTGAGTAAAATAAAAGTTCCCTTCCATCTGTTGCAGAGAAATGCAAACTCGTATTGCAGTGAAAGTGAAATACGTCTGCAGATAAACATGTACTGTGCAGAAATATCGCATGCTCTGAGTATCGCGGAGAGTGTAGCAGCTCCTGTGAAGCGTATCCGTAATAGATCACAGGTAAAAGGGTTGTCTAGAAATCTGGAACTAGCGGCGGCTTGTGCGTCGGCGAAGCTATGGCTGAAAGTTTGGCATGATAGCGGGAAGCCACGAAGTGGAATAGTGAACGAGAATCGAAATCATACTAAACGAAAGTTCAATAAAGCGTTAGATGCACACCGTGCAACCCTCAAAGAAAATTTTGTGCAAAAGCTCAGTAGGAATCCAAACCTTATTTGGTCGTTTCTGTCTAAGCCTGAAGAAGCTAAGCCTACGTCTAATATTTCTACTAATCAGTGGAGTGCTTACTTTGAGTCCGAGTTTAAAGCGCCTGATCCAGTTCTGCAGTCTAATTACGAGAATGAACTGGCTTCTATGCTTACCGACACCTTCGACGTTTTCTCAGTGTCACCGGTCACAATTTTCCAGGCCGTTAAAAAGCTGAAAAAGGTATACTCAAAAGGCTGCGATAGTATTTGTGCTCTGCATATTTCTTTAGGAGGTTATGTTCTTTACCATCATATTGCCCTCCTGTTTCAGATAATTTTGACACAAGGGATAGTCCAGAGTTGCTTTAGTCTGGGTATGGTTATCCCGATATTAAAGAAGGGGAAGCCAGCCGAACAGCCTTCTTCGTATCGGCCAGTAACGATATCTTCAGTATTTTGTAAACTATTCGAGATTGTTTTGTTTGATGAGATTTATGATAAGAGTGAGATGCCTCCACACCATTTTGGTTTTCGAAAAGGCTTCAGGTGCACCCATGTACTTTATCTTCTTGCTAACATATTACTTGATGCTCATCTCTCGCGAGAAACTTTGATTTTAGGTCAGTATGATGTCAGGAGAGCTTTTGACTCTGGGATTCATGCCCAGATTTTGGTAGAACTGTGTAAGCAAGGCATGCATTCTTCTATTGTAAGGTCACTATGTAATATGTATAGGAACCTCTAGCTTCGTGTTCATTTGCAAGATGGTGAGCTTAGTGGGGAGATATCCGTACATAAGGGAATTAAGCAAGGGGCTATAACGTCTCCTACTTTGTATAATAACTGTGTTAATGATGCACAACAGGTTATCTCTCCGAGTTATATTTGCAAGCATATTGACTTGTCACTTCTGGGTTTTGCAGATGATCTTTTAAATCTATCTTGGTTGCTTTCTTTATTAGAAAATAATTTCTCGCGTCTTGAAAAAAGTTATGCTGATATTGGTTTGCAGTTTAATGTAGAGAAGTCTGCTGTTTTGTTCTTTAATTGCCCTGAAGATAATGCTACAGTCAGGCTTGGTGGAATTACCGTAACACCGTATAGTCACATTACGTACCTTGGCCTCCCGATTGGTCGTAATCTTCGAGAGACCCAGTCTTTGCTTATTGAACACCTTTCTAAAAAAGTGCGCAGTGCCTGTGCGGGTGTTGTCACTAGCCGTCGCAATTCGAGCCATAAATATTTGGCTCGTCTTTATAATGCAGTAGCTTTGCCTCATGTCTTGTACCTGTCACCTTTTTGGAAGCTCCTGAGTGCACGAAACAAGAAAGGCATAAGGTCGGTATTTTTCAAGTATGCCCGATATCTTCTTCAAGTGCCGCCTTTTGTTAGAAACCGCCATATTGCTGTGAAATATGGAATTGTTGAGCCTCTGAGTGCCGTGGAGGAGGTAATTCAGAATTACGTGAAAAAACTAGAGCTCCTGGATCACGAGTGGGCCCACCTTCTCAAATAGTTGTGTTATTATGTAGTTCTTTCTGTTTGTATTTGTTTTTCTTGCCAGTGTTTGCTTTTTCTTTCTTTTCTAGTTTGTGCTCTGTCTTTTTCTGTTTATTGTAAGACATGTTATTAATAAAATTCATTCATATAATACCTTAAAGTTTCCGAATTTTTAATCTCCTCACCCCATTTCTGTATCGTCTGGTCCTCCAGCACCCGCTTAATTTCTTTGTCCGAATGTATTTGTTGACTAGTTGGTCCAAGGCCATCATTCCATGCGAAAGAAAAACCTGACATATCCAGTACCTCTTTAACTTTAAAATGCTAAGATCTTCTTCTATGTACCTGAAATACCTCATCATATGCAGCTTTCAGTAACCTATCACTGGGTAACTGTACAACCCTTAGCCAAAATTTTATCATTTGGACTGTCCTATAACTTTTAAGAGACCAAAGTCCAAGGTCTCCTTGAAGAAACTGGGTATGGGTCATTCTATGCAACCCGTACAATCTCTTAAAATAACTGAGTTCAACACTTTCTAACTGGGCAGCATTCTCATGTTTCCAGATCTCTACCCCACAATAGAGAATCAGCATAATCTTAGATAAAAAAACCCTTTTCTGCACAGACAAATTCTTTATTCCACTAATTTTATTCTTGAAAAGTGAAGATGTTGCAGCTCTTCCCCTATTTAACAATTCTTTAATATGAGATCTCCATCCACCATTACTTTGGAAGATATAACCAAGATACATTATTTTTTCAACAACTTCTAATTGTTGTCCTCCAAATACAAATATATTATCTATTTCTTCCTTTCTTTTTACTGAAAACAACCACTTTAGTTTTCATAACGTTCAGCTGTAACTTTTTCATTTGTAAGTATTCCTCAATTAAATCCAGTAACATCTGAAGCTCCCTTGCCGACTTCGCCACTAATGCAGTGTCATCCGCAAATAATAACAACGAAAAATTAATTTTTCCCAGACACAGCTTTGGAGCCCATTTTTCTTCCAGAAACTCCACCATATCATTCAAAAACAAACCGAACAGTCTCGGCGACATGGCGTTGCCCTGATTCACTCCTTTCTTAACGTCAAATAGCCTGGAAAATCCCGAACCTGCAACCTTGACCATAGACTTAGTCCCGGAGTACATACCAACAAATAAACGAATAAAACTTGAATGTAGACCTTCATCTCTTAAACACTTTTCAAGGAGAGCTCTATCTACATTTTCGAATGTCTTACTTGAGTCTAGAAACGCAACATACAGCTTTTTTCTACCTAATCTGTACTTCTCTATCAGTGCACTTAGCACAAATGATCTATCCGACGTACTATACTCTTTCCTGCAACCCCCCTGTTCCTGTTTAATTACCCCATCACCCTGCAACCATTCATTCAACCGATTGTCCCAAATCTTTTCTAAAATTTTACTAAGTGCAGGCGCTAATGCTATCAACCTATAGCTATCGTGATCACAAGGACTACCTTTCTTAAATAGAGGTACCATAATCGATACTTTCCATAGGGAAGGCCATACACCACTACTTATAATTCTATTAAAAATATTCACTAAGACTAGCAAAAAAAAATCAAGAAACCTCTTTAACAAAACTGCTGGTATACCATCTATTCCTGACCCTGATCCTCCCTTCATCTTCTTAACTACTTTCCTAACTTCATCTGAGGTTACCTCCTTCACTACTCATAATCTTTTTCTTTCATCGGAAACTGCGGAGCAGCCCTTGATTCTTCACTATCAAGGCCACTAGAATCTTCATCTATACTCTCAAGAAAACTAGGCCAAGTATCAGCTTCAGGGATTTGTAATTGGTCTTTACCTTGTCCATTCTCCTGCCTTAATCCTGACCAAAATTGCTTTGTATCCCCTACCATATAAGCCTTCTCTATCTCTTTCTGCTCCTCTCTAATTTTTTTTTGTTTTTCTTCGGTTTTAGCTTATTATATTCCCTTCTCCTTTCCTTAAACCGTAAAAACAAGCTCTGCCTTTCTTCCTCTACAGAGCAAGCATTTACCAAATCTAATAACTCCTCCAACTCCTTTTTAAACTACTACATTCATCATCAAAAAAACTATTTTTCCTTTTCATATTTGAGCACACTCATAAATCACAAAACCCAAATCTTCCAAAATTTCATCTATATCTCTTGTTTCATCATGCAGACTCTCAACTTGCTCAATTATTTCAGGCCTCAAAACTCCTCTTTCATCAACTCCAGCTCTTCTTTACTCCATTCACTCTTTAAAAACTTCCCTGAAAAAAAAAGATCCTATGTTACCCTCCTAGTAGGACTAACACCTTTTTTATTCCTTGGAACTCCTCTTCCAAGGCAAAGCTTAATCTGAACTGGTAAGTGGTCAAAGCCAACGACCCTAAGAACCTCAACATCAACTGTCAGCGCCACGAGTTCAATACCAGCCAAAACATAATCAATTACACTAGGGTTTGTCCCCGACAGACAGGTAAACTCACCTTCCTCCCCATCTGTCCCAAATATTCCATTTCCAATCACTAATGCATTGTCTGAACACAGTTCCAGAAGCCTTTTACCCCAACAATTAACCCTTCTTTCAAAATCTTTGCTCCTTCTAGATGTCTTATAACTATCAGGTATCAGGTCCGGCGTATCAACAAATGAAACATGATTAATCTCCTTACATATTCCCGTATAAGCATTAAAGTCCACCACCAAAAAATAATCCTTATCAAAACTTGATCGCAATTGCCTAAGCTCCTCCTCTAATAAATCCCATGTCACTTTTACTACATACGAACTATTCTGTGGGCCAATATACACGGCACCTAAAATCAAACTTTTACCACTAACAAGATGAATCTGAACCCATATAATATTCACCGATACACTAGAAATTTGAGAATGTTTACGGAAACAACCTTGCTTAATTAACAACAACATACCTCCATAATATCTCGTATTCTTTCCTGCATTTTCTACCCAGTATCCTTCAAAATAAGGCACTGTATCGTCACTATGCCATGACTCCATAAGAGCAATAATATCAACACCACCTAGGTTCTTCAGTACTTGTTCAACCTTATTTCTCACACCCTGGACATTCCATATGATTACTCGCATAGGGTGAACATGGCCACACTGTCCCTATTCACTTAGAACAAGATGGTCATGTGTGGGCAGGACAAAGGGCGTTTCTGGCTCATCAAATAAGTATGAAAGTCTATAATAATCTTTTGATGACGCAAATCTGGTTCTCCTCGACTGACCTCTGTAGTTAGCTCTTCCGCCGCCAGATCTAGGGTCCTTTCTTGCAACATTACGGGCATCAATATGATTTTGATCATCCGGGCTTATGACCTCCCAGGCTTTTCACTTTTCAGTATTTTTCGCAGCTATTGGAGAATCCCGGACAGGACATGGAGCCCTTTCCGAGAAATTCGGTTTCGGATCACGTATATTAAATTTTATCACCGTCTTCATATCACTCTCGGCTTGACTATCACTCTCAGAGCTTTCAGCGACGGAAATGTCCGTTTTTTCGCTAGCCGGTTCTTTAGGTAGTTCGACTTCTCTTGTTTCTAATAACCCGTTTCGAGGAGGCCCCTGTTTGTTCACTTCACTGGAGCTGGTGGTTACTTCCTTAACAAATTCCGAAGGAAAGTCATAAACGAAAACTCTGCCGTCGATGTATATTTTTTCACCCCTAAGCCTAGCTTGATGGTGTTTCGACAAAGCGAACTCTAAGACCGGTTTTAGGTTATTACGAGCTTCCCTTTGCCTGGCACTATAATCAGGGGCAGCCGACAACCCATTCCTCTTCAAAAGGGGATTAGACTTAAGAATTATCCCGCGAAATTCAACAGAGTTCATCTTTAGTAAGACGGGTCCCGCATGCATTCTGAACACGTCTTTGACGTCACAACGGTGCAGATTTAAGTCCGGTATACACTTATTAAGAACCATAATTATTTCTTGCTTCAGCGTATATATAGCAGGATTAATAGGTTTGAAGTTATATAGGACAACATTACATCTTCTCAGTTCTTCATCAAATGCGTCAGCCCGCATGGTAGCTGCTCGTAAATTCTTCCGAAACATCTCAATTTCTCCTTTCATCTCTTCACAAGCTTTGACATTTTCAGATAGTTTTTTGTTCAAAGAAGAAAACTGGCTTTCAACTGAAGTAACCTTCACTAAATGTCCGGCAAAGTCTTTTCAGTAGCCTCAATTAATCGTGGTATCAAATCTAGCTTGAAATTAATTTCCCGTAAAAACTGAGCACTGGTTGTACCCTCAGGCATAGCCTCAGTTAAAGCTATTGTCCCTTCGTTTGAGTTATTAAATAAAAAAAACAAGTTTTTTTAAACCGAAAGTAAGGAGCGACATTAAAACTTAAAACGAACAGTAATTATTCCGTATATGGAAGGGGCTTTCCCCTCCTCAACGCCTCGCTCTTTACGCTAAAGTTTTTTATTGTTTTAAAAAATAAAGTTTTGAGACAGAGTCAAACTTTAGCGTAAAGAGCGAGGCGTTGAGGAAGGGAAAGCCCCTTCCATATACGGAATAATTTCTGTTCGTTTTAAGTTTTAATGTCGCTCCTTACTTTCAGTTTAAAAAACTTGTTTTTTTTATTTCATTTGTGAATGATTTTTAATTAATAGAGGTTTTGATTTTGGCTCACCGTTCATGAATAATTAAAACGAAATTTGCATATTAATTTTACTTTTATTTGGTTAAATGGCTTTCTCGAAAATTGCTGAATTTTACTTACGAACGTTTTTATTAGTAATAAATATACGTAACTTACGAATTATCTTACGTAACTAACTTCTATATCCATATATCGTATTTTTAATACGTATATTAGGAGGGTCGCCCCCTAGTCAATACCTCTCTTTACGCTATAGTTAGAATTTTGTTCCAATTCTTTAAGAATGACCTCTTAATAACAAAGGCCGTTAATTAGAATAGATAGCTCTTTTGAAAGCACTAAAAAAAACTATAGCGTAAAGAGCGAGGTATTGACTTGGGGGAGAACCCCCTCATATACGTAATAATTTCTGTTCATTTTAAGTTCTAATGTTGCTTCTTACTTTCAGTTGAAAAAACTTGTTTTTTTTAATTTAATTTCTGATCGTATTTTAAATAATGCTTGGAAATCCGGCACCCCCTTCATAGAAATGTCCCTTACCCCAAAGAAACATCCTCCACGGAAATTTTCTCCCGAATAACCCCATATTTCAGCCCCCCCCCCCCCCTACCAGAAGAAAATCCTTCCTGAAAATGTCTGTATACTTCCCAATAACCAATACAATATGTAAGCAATGGGCAAAGTTCATAACTTGCAGCCCTTCCCCTGGGAACTGTGGGGGATTAAGTCATCGTAAAAGACATATTTATTAGATTTTCGGCTATGCTGAACAAAATGGCTATCTGAAAATTTTGATCGGGTGACTTTGGGAAAAAATGAGCGTGGAGGGGGCCTAGTTGCCCTCCATTTTCTTTGGTCAATTAAAAAGGGCACTAGAACTTTTAATTTCCGTTCCAATGAGCCCTGCTACAATATTATAGGACCACTGGGTCAATACGATCACTCCTGGGAAAAATAAAGAAAAAAAAAAAAAACAAATAAACACGCACCCGTGATCTTTCTTCTGGCAAAAAATGCAAAATTCCACATTTTTGTAGATAGGAGCTTGAAACCTCTACAGTAGGGTTCTCTGATACACTGAATATGATGGTGTGATTTTCATTAAGGTTATATATTTTTTGAGGAGCCCATCCCCCTTTTTTCGTAATTCGGCCAAATTTTCTCAGGCGTTTTGTTTTTGTTGGTTAGAACTAAACTTAATGAAAATGTAGTATTTAAAATTCGCAAAGAGGTCCGATCTTATGTTACATTTATTTGTATAAAAATTCCGTTTTTTAGAGTTTCAGGTACCATTGAAACGGGTCGCTTCTAACTTACAGTTCGTTACCACGAACTGCTTGATTCATTTTTCAAAAATTTCAATCCTCCCACACACTGCTTACGTATTCCTGCTTCAGTAATCCATATCACGATCTATGATCATATATAAACAAGAGACCAGAGATATTATCACAAGAGTCTAAATTCTATTTCGTATTTCACTTGCAAGCAACGCTGAATGAAAACAGATTTTCATTCAGAGAAATGATTCATACTTATTTCTGAAATGTCACATTAAATACCAATTGCATAGTTAAGTATTTGGTTTCAAGGTTATCCGTATGAAAAATATATAAATAAAAATCCTCTATTACAGATTTAAATTTCAAGACATATACACACTGCTTACGTATTCCTGCTTCAGTAATCCAAATCACGATCAATGATCATATATAAATAACAGTTCAGAGATATTATCACAAGAGTCTAAATTATATTTCGTATTTCACTTGCAAGCAACGCTCCCCGAGGCGATGTTCATCAGACGAGCGCTGAATGAAACCTGAAAACTGATGATTATAACTGAAAACTGACATAGGCATATCGTACCTTGACATATGCTTTGTGTGAAAGAAATTTTCTTTGAGTCAGACCTAGTAAGTAGGAATATCCTTATCATCTTAGTCGCATTTTAAATTATGGTCATTATGAAAATCTACACTCAATAAATATTTTTTTTGTATGAAAAGGTAAGTGTTTAATCTTTGATTAATTGGATTTTTTCTAGTGACATTATTTTGAGCATTTTATCATACGGCAATGATGGGGTACTTTGTTAAAATTTGCTTTGGTTAATTCAATTGATAATAGTGGTACTTAACTTCAGAAGGATATCTGCGTCAGTTAAAAATTCTAGGCTAGGTTACAGGAGGCAAAATTCCATAATTTTTGGCAGGGTAATTTTATCTAAGCTTTATGTGAAAATTCGCAATCCTCTTCTGAAATTGTTTTCAAATTAAATCATTTAAAAAGGTTTTTTTTATATGTTTTTCTTTAAATGTTGAAATGACCCTATGGTCGAATGTAAAGGGAATATTTTCTTAAGAACGGAGTAACTATTAGGATCTTCACTTCTTTGAGTTTGAACCAAAAAATCAAGGGATTTTGGTGATAAATTGAAAGTGTCAAAAACTTGGATCGTTCTTTTCTATTATTTTCTACTATTCTCTATGATCTATGAGTTTTATTTTGTATTAATTAAAAAAATCTGTAAAATAAGTTTTTCAAAGAAAAGTAAAGGTCATTTTAAACTTACGCTCAGAAGATACAAATACCTGTTAAAATTCAAAGTCAAAACGACCAGAAATTACTATAAAGAATAAATAAAACCCATAGCGAACAGAAATTAAATAAACAATCATGGCAAAAACATACAACAAGTAATAATATAAATGAAAAACTAGATCTTAAAGCATGTAATGCTTAGATTGAATATGAAAATCAAGCTTACAACGAAAAAAAATATTTTGCTATTGAAGTATAAATGAAACTTAAAATGAATAGAAATTAAATAAACAATCAATGCAAAGTCACTACAAACAAGAGTTTGGGTATCGCCTCCTACGCTCATTGTAAAAGTCTAAAACTTACTTTGTCATTGGTGCATTACTGAAAACTATATGCGTCTTGAAAAGTCTTGGAAAGTATAAACAATATCAAATTAAATATTTGATGTATAATGATATTAATTGTTGAAAAAACGATCAGTTCAAGAATTTATTTATCTGTAATTTAAATTTTATTTTCAATGCTGAAAAACTGGAAGAGAAAATATTTTTAATATAATCCGTTTTCAGTCAAGCACCAATGAAGCAGTAGGCTTTTGGTTTTTATTTACAGTTAAGGAAGGAGGCAGTACCTAAACTCTTGTTTGTAGTGAAACTATATTCGTTTTTAACAACTTTAGAAAGAACAAATAAATTAAATTGAATATTTGATGTATAATGATATCAATTGCTGAAAGCTCATCAGTTCAAAATTTTACTGTAATTTTAATGTTTATTTTCAATATTAAGTACAAAAGAAAATATTTGTAATAAAATTGGTTTTCAGTAAAGCGCCAATGACGCAGTAGGTTTTAGAGTTTTACAGTGAGAGAATATTTGGAAAGATTCTCTCTAGTAACCCCCCTGTCCCTCTCTACTAGAACTATACCTTGAAAACGTCTGTATCAAACAGTTGATGGTAACGAACTGTAAGTTAGGAGCGACCCGGCTCAATATTAACCGAAACTCTAAAAAACAGAGTTTTGATACCAATACTCGTAGATACATCAAAGGAATCAGATTTTAATGTTGATTTCAAATATATAAGTTTTATCAAGTTTAGTCTTACTTTCGAAAAAAATTGTCTGATTTTCTGATTTTCGATTTTCTATCAAATTGTCTGATTTTCTATAAATTTGTCTGATTTTTGAAAAAAGGAGAAAGACCCCCTAAAAGTTACAGAACCTTAATGAAAATAACACCATCCTATTCAGCGTACAAGATAACCCTACTGTAGAGGTTTCAAGCACCGATATACAAAAATATGGAATTTTGCATTTTTTTGCCAGAAGAAAGATCACGGATGCGTGTTTATTTGTTTATTTGTTTTTTTTTGTTTTTTTTTCAGGGGTGATTGTATCGACCCAGTGGTCCTAGAATATTGTGGGAGGGCTCATTGGAACGGAAATGAAAAGTTCTAGTGCCCTTTCTAAGTGACCAAAAAATTGAGGGCAACTAGGCCCCCTCCCATGCTCATTTTTTTCCCAAAGTCACCCGATCAAAATTTTGAGATAGCCTTTTTGTTCAGCATGGTCGAAAATACGATAATTATATCTTTTAGGATGACTTAATCCTCCGAAGTCCCTGGGGGGGGGCTGAAAGTTATCAACTTTACCCAATGTTAACATATAGTATTAGTTATTGGGAAGCATACAGACGTTTTCAGGAGGGATTTTTTCTGGTAGGTGGGGGGGGAGCGTTATATGGGATATTTCCATGAAGGAAGTTTTCATGGGGGAAGGGACATTGCTATGAAGGGGGTGCCGGATTTCCCATCATTATTAAAGAAAAAGATCAGAAATTAAATAAATAAAAAGTTTTTCAACTGAAAGTAAGGAGCAACATCAAAACTTAAAACGAACAGAAAATATTACGTATATGATTGGGTTCACCCCCTAGTCAATACCCCGCTCTTTAAGCCAAAGATTTTTTAGTATTTTCATAAGAGCTATTTATTCTAATTAACGGCCTTTGTGATTAAGGGATCATTTTTAAAGAATTGGAACAAAATTCGAACTTTAGGTTAAAGAGCAAGGTATTGACTAGGGGGCAAACCCACTAGTATACGTATTAAAAATCTATGAATATAGAACTTCGTTACGTAAGTTAATTCGTAAGTTACGTATATTTATTACTAATAAAAACGTTCGTAAATAAATTAAACAAGTTTCGAGGAAGCCGTTTAACCAAATAAAAGTAAAATTAATATACAAATTTTGTTTTAATTATTCATGTAGGGTGAGCCGATATCAAAACCTGCATTAATTCAAAAACGTTCAAAAATTAATTTAAAAAAAAACAAGCATTTTTAACTGACGTTCAAACTTAAAACGAACAGAAGTTATTCCGTATATGAAAGGGGCTGTCCCCTCCTCAACGCCTCGCTCTTTACGCTAACGTTTGACTTTCTCACAACTCTAGTTTTTTTTAAACAATAAAAAACTTTAGCGTAAAGAGCGAGGCGTTGAGGAGGAGACAGCCCCTTTCATATACGGAATAATTTCTGTTCGTTTTAAGTTTTAACGTCGTTCCTTACTTTCAGTAAAAAAAAACTTTTTTTTTATTTAATACTTCCCAATAACAAATACAATATGTAAACAATTGGCAAAGTTCATAACTTGCAGTCCTTCCCCAGGTGACTCTGGGGGTTTAAATAATCCTCAAAGACATAGTTATTAGATTTTTCTACTATGCTGAACAAAATGGCTAACTCAAAATTTTGACTAGGTGACTTTGGTGAAAAATGAGCAGGGGAGGGGGGCTAGCTGCCCTCCAATATTTTTGGTCACTTAAAAAGGGCACTAGAACCTTTTTTACAGTCAAATCACCCCTCTCCCGATCTTCTACGATAACCGGGCTGATATAATCACCCCTGGAAAACAAATAACACATATCCGTGATCTTTCTTCTGGCAAAAAAGCAAAAATCAATAATTTTGTACATAGAAGTTTTGAACCTCTAAAGTGGGGTTTTCTGTTATGATGAAGCTGAAGGAGTGGTTTTCATTAACATCAATTAATTATTTGGGGGTGTTTCCCTTCTTTTTCAAAAATTGGTCGAATATTCTCAGGTTCGCCCCTTTTGATGGGTAACATTAAGCTTGATGAATTTAAAATATTTTGAATAAGCATCAAAGTTTGTTCCTTTTTATGTGTCTTTTGTTATAAAGACTCTGTTTCTTAGAGTTTAAATTACTATTGAGCCAAATTGCTCCTTACTTACAGTTCGTTACCATGAACTGTTTAGCTATAGTAAACGAATTAAAATTGAAAGAATAGCTGCTAATGAATTGACTTTATTTTCTTAGTGCGTTAAAGAAAATAAGGGAAATTGACTTACTCGTTTATATTTTTTCAATCTCTAGTGCTTTTGGTTCTTCCAAAAGTATTTTTGGAGATATTTATTTTTATTTAATTTCTTAATACAGATGGAGATTTTGTTATCAAGTCCACTTTCAGAGCCATGAATTCATACTGCTAAGACTTAAAAAAAAACTGTTCCAAGTCACAAGCAACACTTACACATTCAACAAATTGATTAGTTAGCCAATTAATCAGACAAAATAATTAAATTAAGACAACATGGAACAATGTCTTTTTTCAGTTATCATTATCTCTCAGTATCCAGAAATGTTTGATGCGAAAGAAGAAAAGAGCTTATCCGCCTGAATACCTTTTTCCAGGGTCAGATATAGTGAGGGTTAAAACTTAAGAAGATTAAGTGAGTCTGTGTCCTATTTCTTTTTTGGTCCGTGGACGTAATTTAGTCTATTGCAAAGGATTATTTACTAAGATCCCTTTTGGGAATTTCGTAACGAGGATATTTCTAGAACTTGGAGAAGAAGAATTTAGATAATATATTTCTTACTGACAAAGGACGTATGTTAAATTTAAAATGAATTTGCGTTCAAATAAAGGTTTCCTACAGAAAAAAGAACATAGTTAAGAATATAAAAAGAATATATATATGTGTCTTTTGTCGAAAATTCATTTTTGAACACAAAAATGAATTTGTGTTCAAATAAAGGTTTCCTACAGAAAAAAGAACATAGGTAATAACCAATTCTACCTTCCCAGCCCTATTATTCAATGACTCCAACCAGGAAGTACAAAAATAGATTTTACTTCAAAGCTTACTCATTGCAACACAACTATAGCTTAGCAACGAGACTTTTAAATTATCGTTGCAAATTATACTATAGGCAAATCTAAGCAAATGTAATTAGAACGAAAACAGGTCATTTATCTGAAAGGAAAAGAAACAGGGGTGGAACCCCAACACCTCCCCCCGTAATATAAATGACCGCCAACAAGCTATCTTGGTCCACCCTTACAAACATTGACCCATAACTTCAACTTTACCTAACGCTTTTGCGTTCTCTCTTTCACCATTGTCGGTGCTACTGTTTCCACCACTTGTTTTTGGATCAGTCGTCATCAACAAATCTCTACTGTAGAGCCACCATGGTATAAATCTTACAGCCTCCTCATTAGGTTTTGAAAGTTGAAGTCCCCAAGATTCGTAGACAATGATTGTGCGAAGCACAATCAAAAATAAAAATTTTTCTCGCTCTCACGAATTTTAATTTGAGAGGAGCAGAGAATCAGTTTCTAGGACTTATGATGATGCCAGCCATCATGAAAAATTGGCTGCACTAGCCTCTTAATTTCCATCTGTGGAAACAACCCCACGTCTCAATAAAAAAGTGATTAGCACTTTGACATACTTTGAGATATCCTAAGGCCAAACATATAAAACCCTTTGAACACGATAAGGGTACTGGGACTGAAGTTAAATTTTGAGCAAACCATAAGTAGCCTTTTTTCTGGGTTGCCTCCCCTGGAATAACTAAATGAAGAATATACATTGATGCTAATTGAAGATGAAACTTAGATACTGAATATGATTTTCCGGAAATAATTGTCGATTTCCATGAAGAATAACAGCTATGAATAGGGTTACTGGACAAAGGTTTGGGTGACGTATGAAGTGACTGGGAGAGAGTATTCCCCAAGGACTGAAGATCAGAGAGGCAAAATCTCGCTAAAGGGATCACAACTTGTCCGCCAATTGTGCATTGAGGAAAAGGGCTATCTTTCGTAACTTCCCGCAGGTGATCTTCCCCAAGGGATTCCTCTCTCTCATTGATGATCCACGTATCTTTTGAGTTGATAATACTAATCTCAGATTCCTTTCCAAGTTTTTCCAATCCGACTCGACATTCAATATCTCCAAACTTTCCCCCAACACTTTGTAGGTCATTCATCTCTATTTTGTAACCATCTTGTTTTATTCCCCATTGGTCTTTGACCTCTTTTTTTCCCCTATTATTTATGTTATCAAGGCACAGCCCATCCATAATTTTATTTTTCGCTGCTACAGGCTGAATCTCCAAATTTTGTCTCTTTTTTGCATTCCTCTTTGCATCTCTACTTTTCTCAATTCTGTCATTCACGCAAAATATCAAATCGTCGTTAAGTCTGATTTGGACTCCAGTGTCCACCATCTTTGACTGCATTACTTCATTGTAGCTCCGTTTAATATCTCTTTTCTCCCTCTTAGTTTTCTTTCCTTTTGTAGTAGCATTAAATAAATCGTCATGAGATCTGATTTGGACTCTCGTGTCCATTATCTTTGACTGCTGTACTTCATTGTAGCTCCGTTTAATATCTCTTTCTTCCCACTTAGTTTTTTTTTCTTTTGTTGTATCATTAAATAAATCGTTATGAGATCTGAATTGGACTCTAGTATCCATCTTTGACTGCCTTTTTTTATTGTAGTTCCGCTTAATAATTTTTTTCTCTCTTTTAGTCTTCTTTACTTTTACCGCAGAAACAAATATTTCGTCATCAAATGGGAACTGAATTCCGATATTTGGTTTTTCATATTCTACTAAAATTTCTCGGACTTTCCGAGGAAAAGCGCGTACAATAGATTTTGTCTCCTTATTCTCTGGTACAATCAGTGCTTCATTCTGGCAAACATTTTTCGGCGTCCCACAATAGTTAAAAGTGTTCTCAAGTTTTCCATTATCTGCAAATTTTCCTGAAAAATCATTTTCGCGGGTCTTGTTTTCAATATTATGTTGTCTGTTTACTTCTGCATCTCATTTCTGTGGATTATCAATATTTTGAACACGCATATCAAGTATTTTACTTTTCCGATAGAGCGGCGCAGCCTCCCAATTTGTTTTATGGGCCGGTCCACCTCCTCCCGTAGTCAGCAAAGTTGTATATTTTTCGGGGCTTCTAACCCATGCGGTTCTCTTATACGTTTGAAAATTTTTCCCTGCAATTATTTGTATTAGTTCTCTTCTATCCTCTCTATCTGCCTCTTCCTTTCGTTCTCTGGATATCCTCTCTATCTCTCTTTCTTTTCTATCTTCCTCCTCTTTTCGTTCTCTGGCTATCCTCTCTTGATCTCTTTCTTGTCTATCTTCCTCCTCTTTTCGTTCTCTGGCTAATCTATCTTTCTCCATGAAATTTAATAGTTGTTGTGTCATATCTATTCGGGAAATGTTTCGCGACCCCTGCTGGAAATTGAGCTTCTACTACTGGTGCTACTTAACCTACTATGAATCTCTCTGTTTTTATATCATCTTAATTGGTTTTCCGATTCTTTTCGTTCTATAATTATATTTTCTTTTACCCTCAACTCCCCTACATTTTGTACTTCATCTGAAGGGTGAGTTGGTTTTGTTTTATTCGTCCTTTCATATAGTGAATTTTCTTCATGTATTATTGCAACTGTTTCTTTTGTATGGGTTTCTCTATCTGGGAATAATTCTTTCTGAATCTGCTTCTTCCATGGATCTTTCTTAGAATCTTTTCTTCTTCCATGGTTTGTTCCAGAGATCGCTCTATTAATGATTTTCTTTTTTTGAAGGTTTCCCCTTCAAACGTCTGAGAAATTTCTTTTATTTCACCCCCTGAGTGATATAAGGTTCTATCTGATGGTATTTTTCTTAGGGTATTTCCAGCGGGAGTCGCATATAATTGCGATGCGTCTGAATACGATTCTCAAAATGTTCTGCCCATCTATCTTTAGCTCTTTCCTTACCAGTAATTGTGGCCCCGTTCCTATTTTTAACTGGGACAAGTGCTGATTGACTACTATCTCTCAATTTATAAACATGCCAGAACAATATTTTGCTATTATGCAGTCTAGCTGCATCTGATCCTTGGCAATTTTATCCATGGCCTCCACTTCACACCTCCTTAGCTCATATTTTAATGCTTTCTCCACTTTCTTAACATTACTTTTGTTTTCATATTATCTATCACTCAGATAATTCTTGTACAAGTCCCTTCTCCTTTCTATTCAACATAAAGCTTTCTCACTAATTTTCTTAGCTGGAGTTCTAGCTTTTTTCCCTAAGCACCTTCAGCAACTTCAAAAATTGTTTTTCTAAGATATTCCAACCATCTTTCAGATTGTCAAATTTTCAACTCTGAAGTTTAGTATCCAACTGTTCCTAAAAATCTTCTCTCAAATTCTCATCCTGGAGTCTACCAATATCATAACTTCCCGGGAGGTAGTTACCCTTCCGAAATTTTAGCTTTAAATTAACCCTAGACAGTACTAGATGGTGATCTTTACTGTTAACATCAATAACAGCACTCCTATATACTCAAGTATATCGTATTGATCCTGCCAGGCTTCGGTCTACTATAATATAATCAATCAGGTTTGCTGTCTTACCATCACGTGAATAACATGTTAGCTTATGAGCCATTTTATGACCAAACACTGTATTGGTTATAACTAGATTTTCATACCTAAGAATGCAAATTCTATATCCATTGCTGTTTTCTTTTCCTACACCAAATTTACCTAGTCTAGGATACCATCTATCCCTATTTCTACCAACCTGGGTGTTAAAATCTCCTAGTAAACACTTCATATTTCTACCTGGGACCCTGTCTATTTGATCCTGTAACTGTAAGTAAAATCCATCTGAGTCACTAGTATGTCCATCAGTCGATTCTACAGGGGAATTTACTACTATAACTAATATCCTGGAGTTTTAATCATAAAATGAGCAATAGGTATTCTATGAATACCTTCTCAGCTTAAACAACAAATGGAAGCTTAGCAGCTTCCATTTTCATCATGAGCCCTACTCCCTGTCTATATACCCCATCCTCCCGGCCTGAGTAAAGAAATTCTATATCCCCTAATTTTATTATTCCTACCCCTAAGATATGAGTTGCTGAAACTACAATCAAGTCCAGTTTGAATCGTCTGAATTCGTCAGTCAACTGATGGTTCGATCATTACTTACGTTGAATGAAGCTAAAGCAAAACATGAGTTTAAATTTTGGGTGATGTGAATCTCTAAATAGCAAGTGATTATTATAAAAGGCGAATTCAATTCATTTGAGAATTATTGAGACGGAAATACAATTCGACCAAGCAAACAGCAGCTTCCTAATAAATCCCTTTTGTTGGATACGGTTTTCAGAGGATAGCAGAGTACACCAGAGTGAATATATGTAGTGGCTGGTCAACAGGCGTGGAAGATACATAAGTTGTATAACCGGTTTATCTTACAACCAGATCCGTTGATGAATCTTCTCTAGCAACCAGATTCCCTATACTCCAAGCAGAACATAGTTTGCACACTTACAATTGGACATAATTTACATATGCTCATGACGCCCAAGTAGCCAGCCATAGCAACTAGATCCAATATAAGGCTGGATTTTAAATGTATTTTATACTAGTAAGAAAGTAGAATTCAGCGAGAGGAAAGTTTGAATATATCTTTTTCATCGATTTTATATTTTGCAAGGCATACTAGCAAATTATGAGTGGTTTTTTACACATTTGGAATTTGGTAGTGGAGTTGGCAGCAATGACACAAAGTAAAGAGGGCCAAACGTAGCAGTAGAAATTACAAGAGGATGTCGACCAAGCCTTGAATGGGATGACATGTATGCGAAATATGTAATATCACTGAGCAAATTCATATTTAAGGAACAGTTACGTTTTGCAGCAAATCTTAGTAAATTGCATATACACAAACTTCAAAATGTTCTATATGCAATAGTGAAATATATAGAGGATAATAACTTGAATCAGTATGTGAAAAATGAGTGACATATATATTACTGTAATTTTGAAATAAAAATGTTTTTTATTGTTTCATATGATTAGTAGGTTACCGCTCCTTTTTCTAGGGATATCCTGAAGTAGAAAAAATCTTTGGATTTGTTAGCTAGTCTGTAATCAGCTTTCAGAGCGTAAGGATTATAAAATAGATGGATTTATGAAACAAAAAATCATGCGGAATCTTGTGATTTTGGAAAAAGGTTTGGATCTAAATGATAAATTTCACAAGTTATCAGTTCAAATGAAAATCTTCTCTCAAAGAATGCTTGACGATATTATGAAAGATGAATCTCCAACTTTGAATTATTATACGATGCTTTTGGGTCGTGATCCAAACGGATTTACTCAATTTATTGACATGCTATCGGAACAAAACAAAATGTTATTGTGATTTTGCTTTTGAACACTCCCTAGAAATTAACTGATGATTTAAGACTATATCTAAATTCTTCTTTAGTCCTTATTTTTTTCTGTGAGAACAAAAAATAAGTTTACAATTTAGAAAATCATATTCAAACAGATTAAATTGATTTGTAGTTCGTTGTCACTCGATTACTCTTGCTCCTCTTTAGAACTAGAAAAAAACACTCTCTTTATCGATCACAAGTCAGTTTCCTTTTGGCAGTGAGAGAGTCAACAGTGACAAAAAATGTTCTGTAATGCCCACCATGCATGTATACATTGGGTAGCTAGTCATCCTGTGGGAATTGTACAAATGTTGACGAGTATGATAAAACATCTAGATTATGCTATCCATATGAGCTGCAGAGAGAATATGCAGTACAAATTGAAGACCAATTCCTTCATTGAAGAGATTTGCGAATCTCACACAAGAAGACTCCTATTCTCCAATTGTTACTATGATAAATGGGATCAGTGGAAGAATATCTATCATGGTATGATTGGAAAGAGCCATAAACGAGATTTTAGTTTATTTCTAAGAGACTGATATTGCCGTCGTTTTAAATTGTTTTGGGAGGAGAAACTACGATTCAATTTCTGGAGTAACGAGAGAATTTGGTTTCTACTTCATCGCTGTGCAGAATATGGTTACTATGATTATAAGCTTGCTGATTTTATTTGGCTGTTACAGAAAGTGATTTTCCATTTAAAAACAATGTATGGGATATTGCTACAAATAAGCAAATTGAAAAACGTGAACTTTACAGTATAAATGAAAAAGGTATCATTGACTTCACAGAGAAATAAAATAAGAGTAAAGTTACTTTTCACTGTAGAAAAATTTACCCTAACTTTGTTCATCAAGATAAATACACAGTGAATTCAGATGTTCTGCAGCCTTTAAATGTTACCGATAGCTACCTAAATATAGAAGAAGAAATCTAAAGAGGAGAAAAAAGCAATTTTATGTATATACATTTTTATTAGTACAGACATTTACAAGCATTTTTAGAGCATTTTATTCGTAGGGCACTGAAACCAATATTATATAGGTAGGAAAGTGTATTCTCTACTAGGAAACAGTTCAGGCGGGGTCGTTCTGCGTCAATGTAGAAAAATTCAGCCAGGAAATCGGAAAACGAAACATAACAGTGCATTAAAACGACAGCTTTTAGTCGTTAAATCCTGCATTCCTTTCTGGTTTTGAATTAAAAAATTTCACACTGTTTTCAATAAAGTTGTTGACGTACGGAGTGTAGAATGCGCATAGTAGGCCAAGAGGATAAAAATTTTATTTTCTTTGCTGCTTTGAAAGATGCATAGCCAATAACTCGTCTTTACATTTGATGGACTGCTATTAACAATGATAAGAGTATTGTTATCACTTTGACTTTTTTCAAGGAAATGCGAGGATATATAATATGTTTTGTATTTGGAAATTTACGGATCCATGTCAAAGACACTGATTATTTGATTTGTGTTTATGGTGCGAGGTCTTGTGAAACACTACCTTTGGGAGTTTTTTCCCTGTAATTTTCAAATTGATTTGATGCGATTAATGCAATGTTCTTAGCTAATGGCTTGGCAAAGTTGTACTCTAAACGTACACTCCCTATTCGTAAAATAATCTTATCTTGGAGTGCCAAACAAGTCCAATACAATGGTACCATGATTTTTTGCGAACAATGGTTATACCATTTCTAAATAGCTGTGAATCTGGATCTAGGACTGCAATGCCAAATCATAGAGTGTCCTATAGGATTTATCAATGGATACATGATAGAATGGGATTTCATTTACTTTAAACACAAGAGAGGGAAGTCCAAACATTTCGAATTTGTGTGTTGAACATGTCCACGATCCTATAGCACTAGCACTTTTTACAAATGCCCATGCCAGTTTTGAAGAAACTCACCATTGATAAATGAAGAGTCGGTGAAGATACGTGAACCTGTGGCAATATGATGGTGATTGGTAATTGTCTGAGGAACAAGTAGTTTGATATTATTTCCAGTAGCTCTCAGTTTTCCACTGAAAATTAACAGAACTCATAGCCTGTTGCTTTCATACATTAAATATTGCCGAGGTAAGATAGAATATTACATCGGGTGCTGTAGTATGTACCTCTCGAAAATTGGAATTTAATGGGGCAAGCGTTAATTTTATGTCCACTTTGATATTCGGTGGTAGCCATTGGGGTATATCAAATAGCTCATAATTTATTTTCCCAACTAAGTGAAATTCACTAGTTGTCGCCTCTCTAAGTGTATTTTTTTAGTCAATGTCTGTTTTATATTCATATCCATTGGCTGAACTACTCGATTCCCTATATAAATTTGGTGTCATCAACATGAACTGTATGTAGCTTGTACAATTTGAGAGATTGTTGCTAGTGGTTATCAGTGTTCCATTTATGTAGACACTGATTTGTCTAAATAAATTATGCAATACACACATTGTCAAATTTCTTGACTACCACATGTAAATCTGTAAATGTGGAAGTCAAATCGACGAAATAAAGTTCATTAGAATAAGTTTGAAAATGGATGTTTTCAGAGAGAGGTTGTTGTGGGTATAATTGTTCATAAGAGCCATGTTTAACACTCACATCAACAATTATTTCATTGAAAAGATTTAAAGACGAAGTGATTGATAGTTAGGATTTCTTGTGTGGTAGATATGCCATTTCAATCTAGAAGAAGAAATCCTTTTTTGATCTAACAATTGTCTTCCTTGGTTTCTTTGGCTTCATCTTCTTTGACAAGAGTGATATTTTTTCTTCTGACCTCAGTAGAGACTGAGGAGTGATGCATTACTTCTCGACCTTTTTAAATCTTTTCCACTTTTGCCAGATTTCAATCGCTCTCCAAGGGACCTTAAGCCGGACTTGATATTTTTCCAATTTGTTTTAATTCTTACCAGAGCCTCAATCATGTAGCGTAGAGGACGCAAAATCTACAACAGGCAGTACAATTTATTTTTTAGCCTAAGGTAGTGCAGAACGAAACAACTTAGAAAACCTACTGACAAGACCAAAGCCCAAAATTGATGAAAAACATTTGTACTAGTCCAACCCATGACCCATTAGACTAACGAACGGATACTACTTTTCTATTAGACATTTCTTTATTGAAGGGGTCGAAAATGACATGAATTCACAGCCAATTTTTTTTTTATTGCTAAAGTATCACCTAATTCAGTTCTTAATGTTAACTTTTAGAGTTCCAAACAAGAATTATTCACAGGGATATATTGAAGATGCTTTACTATTGTAATGATGAATGTGATCTTCACTGGTTTCTCGTTCAAGAACACGTAGGAGAGAGACGTTGCTATTGCCAGCTCTAGATGTTTCAACGAATGAAACATGAAGACATATACAACTGTCCAAGGAGAAGCCAGGTTGATAGTCGGCAAAAGTGGGAAGATCCATGCCACTGGTGCTTCCAGAACTTCTACCGTTGATTACATTTTTTGAAACCAAGAACATCTCTCAGATTATCGTTGAGAATAACCTTCTCATTGTCAATGGGAGAATTAATGTAGATCTTTCCTTGTTTCACTGAATAGTAAAATTGAAATGCACCATTTTTACGAACGGAGAGTCTTCTATTGATATGATGAAACCAATCATTCATACTACCAAATTCTTTGTATGGTAGTTTGAAGGGACATTCATCCTAGTTTAGTGATTCTACACATTCTTCGGTAATGGGTGGCCAGTCATATTGTCTAACTTGTATGTTATATGTACGATGTTTTCTCAGGAAATCATATGTGTTTTTGAGAATACAATCGACAGGAGCAAATTCATACTTTCGATCGAATTTTTATTGTGGGAGAAATGTTTTTCGAAAAATCACTCGTTTTATTCAAATTATCGTGGAGTGGATTAGAGACGTTGGACATAAATGTTATATAGTAATCATTGGGCATTTTCTATGTCTTCAACTGCTATCCATGGATCAAAATCAGAGTTATATCCTATCCAACGAAAAGGCAACTGTCTCTTGCCCCTGTGTGTACGACTCTTTAATATATTTTCAATTTGATAGATTTCACTATCATTTTGACTTGTTGGTTCATAGTCATAAAAACCGCCCAGTATCTATTCTTTTTTGGTATGTCGTAGACGATACGTTACAAGTTTAGTGTCTAGAAATTTTGACATTTTAAAAAGTTCAGTAGAACATGAATTATTCTCCTTTTTAAAAATGTTAGTAGTTCTATTAATTCGGACTGTATCACCAATATTGAATTTTTACTTCTTTTTCACTACCTTTTCCTTGGTGTATTGTTTAAGAAAAGTGTCAAGTGTATTAAGATCTCCTCGATGAACTTCCTGATGGCTAATATTGGACAGAGATCGATGGGGGCACTAATTATAAATTTACATGATTTTATCTAGATCTTGAATAAAATCAACTGTATTTTTCAATGTATACTATCTTGAAATTAAAATTCGAATAGTTCTTATCATTTGGTCTATGTAGCCTTAATAGGACTATGGCTATGATAGACCATTGTATTATATTTCAACAATACTTTCTCTACATGTGGGTTAACAAATTTACAATCTCGTTTCGTTTGAATTTTTCTACAAAAATCTTGCTCAAAAATACTTTCTATAGCTCTAGCAACTTCATCACCTTTCTTTGTCCGTAATGAAATAGCATAATCCTAGTGATTAAAGATACTGATTGCAGCTAGAATATATTAGTATAGTACATTGTGAAGCCGTTGAATCTCATTTAGAAATAAAGTATATGCTTGCATTACATGCAGGGGGAAAAGGCTTTAATTTTACGATAATGATTACCACGAACCCTATAATTTCGATGTAAAGTGTAACTTGGTTCATTATATAGATACTCTCTCGCTAGTCCTTTTTTAACTCTAGTGACTTGAGAAAGGGTGGTTGGGGAACTTGGACTTCCCACTTGACCAATATGTTCATAAACACTTTTCAAAACTTCAACCATTTTGAACGAAAACACTTAGTGTAGTGTCCGCTACCCTATCGCCTACTAGTGGATGGTGATGATGGTGATGAGTTAATATCAACATGTCTCGTTTTTTTTCTAATCACCACCGGTGTCATCAAATCATTATTTCTACTACTGGCGTTAGGTGTGCTAGTATTATCCAAATTGATTTAAAATCTTCTTCTTTTTTTAATGTTAGACTGCTGCTGATATACTCCAATAATCGTTTTAGAAATAGCTAATTGGTAACAAGAGTTTTCAGTTAGTTTAATATGATTAAAAAGTTGTATACATGATTGCCAAATGATAGAGAACCTTAAAGATTTGTAATCATATCATATATCAAATCAAGTAGATTATTAATTTTCCCCGGAATTATGGTTAGATTCCCTTTACTATCAATCTGAATGTGTTCACTTTCTATGAGATTTAATTTTTTAATTTTTATTTAATTTTTTAAAAATTTATAAAATTTTTCGTTTTTTATAAAGTAGTTAATTTGTTAGTAGTCTTTTACTTTGCTCACGATATGAATGTGGCAATAGGTCTCAAACACTTGAAAAAACATTGACCAATTTTGAATCTTCTTCCTTTTGTTGCGTTGTTGCTGTTGTTATTCCAGAGTTTTTAGGCATTTTCTTTTTATCAATGACAACTAAATTTACCGGTATCACATTGTATGGTTTATGTCTGTCCAATCGTCGAGATGCACCTAGAAGCAAAAGTAGTTTCTTATAGTCAGAAATGTTCTCATTATTAATGAAGTTACTGAGATTGTCCTCAGAGTGCTATATTGTGAATGGGCAAGTTTGATTGTCGTCAAAATGTAGGTTTTAGCCTTTTTTTCTAGAGAAAACCGTTTACAAGTCCTGCAATTATTGGAAGTAAAAGTGTAAAAAAGCAACTCCCGCTTGGAGAAGAATTTCTCTTTTAAATTTCAAATCTTTTACTTTGTAACTGCTTCTTCCTAGGGCACGTTCAATGGAACGATAATACTTCGTCTGTTGCTTAATTACTTTTGGCAATTTAATAGTGCCCTCGGTTAAATGTAAACTAAGTTCAGATCTAATAATAATAATAATAATTGTATTTCAACCCTTCATACAAATACAGTGTAAATGCTCGAAGGAGTTAAAAACGAAAGAAAAAAGAACGAAAAAATCACACAACGGTACAAAACAAAATTAAATTGCAATAACTATGGAAGAGAGAAAAAAAAAAAAAATCAAAATTACGATTTTACTGAACAAGACTAGCCAATGGAAAGTCTTGGATTGTTGTATTTTGACTTTTGAAAGGGGTAGACAACCCATCCATTTGCTTACTTATATCGAAAATATACTTCCTCTGCGAAACATAAGAGTTTCTGAACCATATAGGAATTTCCAATAAATATTTTAAATACCGAAAAAATTTGAACAAATTTGGTTACGTTCGGTTTTACTAAAGCAATTCCAAAAAGGGGTTAAAAAAGATATGTGGCGCGAACGAGGCTTTACAGAGACGACCGAGCGTAATTTTTTCAAATTGACCTTTAGTTCCTGCTAGCATACCGTAAGTTTTCCGCAGTTTTTCTTTAAGTACTGCAATAACTAGATTTTTAGTAGCTTTGATAGAATTCTTACTGACAAAGGGCGTATGTAAAATTTAAAAGGAATTTGCGTTCAAATAAGGTTTCCTACAGAAAAAAGAACATAGGTAAGTTAAAACTGAAAATATACAAACAATTGAAGAAAAATAGAAAAAATAGGAATATATATATATATATATATATATATATATATATATATATATATATATATATATATATATATATATATATATATATATATATATATATATATATATATATATATATACCAGGAAGTACAAAAATAGAAATTACTTCAAAGCTTATTTATTGCAACACAACTATAGCTTAGCAACGAGACTTTTAAATTGTCATTGCAAATTATACTATAGGTAAATCTAAGTAAATTTGAAACAAAACAGGTCATTTATCTGAAAGGAAAAGAGACAGGGGTGGAACCACAACATATATATATATATATATATATATATATATATATATATATATATATATATACCGGACCAGCCTCTGGTATAGTTAGATTGAAAAATTTTCTATAATGATTCTCATAATTGCTTGTCATCTAACCGCGGCTGCTGTCCTAGTGACTCAACAGGTTGATTTAAATCATCCTCCCGTTCTTGCATTTTCATGCACCAATAGGCATAGTTGTTTGTGTTTCACATCATTTCTTCTAAGCGATCTTTTTAATTACGAGAGATCACACAATTTAAAGAATGTCATCGGGGTCTAAAAAGTACATTTGTCCATGTGTAGGTGGTTCAAAGTGTACTTCAGGGTTTTGTGATGAATAAGCTGCTAAATTCATTTTTTGACAAATTTGTCAAGCTACTTTGAAGTTAAAATATTACGACAATTACTTCTACTACTACTAATACTTACAACTCACCGCAGCCCTAAGCTGCCTGAGTCCAACTTAGCTACACGCGCTCCTTCTCCATCCCAATCTATTCAAAGTCTCCCTTTTTCCATCCTCCAAGGAAGACCTGCTTTCCGTTTAGCCCTAGACGGTTGGCCGAAAAGAACAATCTTTGGCAATCTGTCATCCCTAATTCGCACAACATGTCCTAGCGCTCTAAATCTTTCTTTCATTATAGCCCTAGAAAGCGAGATTGAACCACGTTTTTCGTACAACCTACTGTTTGAAATACGGTCAGTCAGCCGGGTACCAAGAAAAATCCGTAGGTAATTTCTCTGGAAAACATATAGCAAACCTTCATCCGCTTTTCGGAGCGCCCATGCTTCAGAGCCATATTTGACCACTGTCATCACTATAGCATCTAATATTCTAATTTTGGTTTGCAGAGTTATCTTACTATTCTTCCAAACTTTTTTCAACTCTGAAAAAGCACCCTAAGCCTTGGCTATTAACATCTTCAATTCTCCCACCGTTTTTACTAATAATACTACCAAGGAAAGTGAAGCTGCCCACCTGATCAATTTTTGCATTACCCAACGTCCCCTAGTCACATATTCATCTTTACTTATTCCTAGCCTTAGTGATTTAATTTTCTTAACATTAATTTTCAAACCTATTCTAGAATCTTGATATCGCAAAACTTCTAAAAGATCATTCATTTTACTCACACTTCATCTAGAATGCTTAAATCATCAGCATAATTTTAATCCAGGAGATTAAGATTATCCCCATTTGATTCCGTGGTCTCCCATAACCTTTTTTGTGCTCCTTAAAACAAAGTTCATCAAAATAATACATATAAAGGGGGAAAGAACATAACCCTGCTTAACTCCTTATTTAATACAAAACCAGCTGGTAACCTCCTTTACTACCTTAACCACAGCAGTGTTATTCTCGTACTGAGCACTAATCACTTTAATGTAAATGTCTGGTATACCATACAAGGATAAAATCTTTGCTAAAGATCTTCTATCTACAGAATCAATCGCTTGCTTATAATCTATAAAACTGAGGGTCAAATGTTTTTAACAACTCAGGCACTTCTCAATTTTAACCTAAGAGTGAAAATTTGGTCGACACATATTCTGCCTTTTCTAAGACCTCGCTGTTCTTCTCTTAAAACTTTGTCTACAGCCCCTCTCAGTCTAAAAAGTATCATATTACAAGGTAATTTGCTACTTACAGAGACCAGACTAATGGCTCGATAATTACCACAATTACTCATATCACCTTTCTAATAAAGTGGCTTAATTAAGGTTTTACTAAAATCGTACTTACCCTTTTTCAAAAATCATTTTCATAATCTTCTGTAACTTATTTCCAACCTCAAAGCCACCATATTCAAAAAAATCATTTAACACACTATCACCACCTGGAGCCTAATTATTTTTTAATCCTTTTAGTACTGTCGCTAATTCTTCCTCCAAAAACAAATCTTCCTTTATAGGGTATCGCAAACTTTTTCTTTTTTCTTTATATCTTTTCCTGCAACTCCGTCTCGGTTTAGAAAATTCTCAAATGTTCTGCCCATCTCTCTTTAGCTCTTTTCTTACCAGTAATTGTGGACCCGTTCCTATTTTTAACTGGGACAAGTGCTGATTGACTACTATCTCTCAATTTATAAACATGCCAGAAAAATATTTTACTATTATGCAGTCTAGCTGCATCTGATCCTTGGCAGTTTTACCCATGGCCTCCACTTCACACCTCCTTAGCTCATATTTTAATTCTTTCTCCACTTTCTTAACATTACTTTTGTTTTCATATTGGCTATCCCTCAGATAATTCTTGTACAAGTCCCTTCTCCTTTCTATTAAACATAAAGCTTTGTCACAACTTCTCTTAGCTGGAGTCCTAGCTTTTTTCCCTAAGCACCTTTAGCATCTTAAAAAATTATATATCTAAGATATTCCAACCTTCTTTCAGATTGTCAAATTTTCAACTCTGAAGTTTAGTATCCAACTGTTCCTAAAAATCTTCTCTCAAATTCTCATCCTGGAGTCTACCAATATCATAACTTCCCGGGAGGTAGTTACCCTTCCGAAATTTTAGCTTTAAATTAACCCTAGACAGTACTAGATGGTGATCTTTACTGTTAACATCAATAACAGCACTTTTAACCTGGGTGTTAAAATCTCCTAGTAAACACTTCATATTTCTACCTGGGACCCTTGTGTCGTGTGTCTTGTATTGATCCTGCTAGTCTTCGGTTTACTATAACATAATCAATAAGGTTTGCTGTCTTACCATCTTACATAGATATCTTACATAGATTTTCATACCTAAGAATGCAAATTCTATATGAATTGCTGTTCTCTTTTCCTACACCAAATTTACATAGGCTAGGATAAAATCTATCCCTATTTCTACCAACCTGGGTGTTAAAATCTCCTAGTAAACTTAGTTCAAACTTCATATTTCTACCTGGGACCCTGTCTATTTGATCCTGTAACTGTAAGTAAAATCCATCTGAGTCACTAGTATCTCCATCAGTCGATTCTACAGGGGAATTTACTACTATAACTAGTATCCCGGAGTTTTAATCAAAAAATTAGCAATAGTTATTCTATGAATACCTTCTCAGCCTAAACAACACTTAGCAGCTTCCATGTTCATCATGATCCCTACTCCCTGTCTATATACCCCATCCTCCCTGCCTGAGTAAAGAAATTCTATATCCCCTAATTTTATGCTTCCTACCTCTAATATATGAGTTGCTGAACCTACATTTAAGTCCAGTTTGAATCGTCTGAATTCGTCAGTCAACTGATGGTTCGATCATTACTTACGTTGAGTCAAGCTAAAGCAAAACATGAGTTTAAGTTTTGGGTGATGGGAATCTTTAAAAAGCAAGTGACTATTATAAAAGGCCAATTCGATTCATTTGAGAATTATTGAGACGGAAATGCTATTCGACCAAGCAAGCAGCAGCTTCCGAATAAATCCCCTTTGTTGGATACGGTTTTCAGGGGATAGCGGAGTACACCAAGGTGAATTTAGGTAGTGGCTGGTCAACAGGCACGGGAGATGCATGATTTTTATAATCGGTTTACCTTACAACCAAATCCATTGAGGAACCTTCCCTAGCAACCAGATTGCCTATACTCCAAGCAGAACATAATTTGCATACTTACATGTGGACGTAATTTACATATACCCATGACGCCCAAGAAGCCAGCCATAGCAACCAGATCCAGTATAAGGCTGGATTTTTAATGTATTTTATACTAGTAAGAAAGTAGAATTAAGAGAGAAAACAGTTTGAATATATCTTTTTCATCAAGTTTTTATTTGACAAGGCATACTAGCAAATTATGAGTGGTTTGTTTACACTTTTGGAAGTTGGTAGTGGAGTTGGCAGCAATGAAACAAAGTCAAGAGGGCCAAAGGTTGCAGTAGAAATTAAAAGAGGATGTCGATTAAGCCTTGAATGGGATGATATGTATGCGAAATATGTAATATCACTGAGCAAACTCAAATATAAGGAACAGTTACGTTTTGCAGCAAAACTTAGTATATTGCATACACACAAACTTCAAAATGCTCTATATGCAATAGTGAAATATATAGAGGATAATAACTTGAATCAGTATGTGAAAAATAAGTGACATATATGTTACTGTAATTTTGAAATAAAAATGTTTTTAATTGTTTTATATGATTAGTAGGTTACCGCTCCTCTTTCTAGGGATATCCTGAAGTAGAAAGAATCTTTGGATTTGTTAGCTAGTCTGTAATCAGCTTTCAGAGCGTAAGGATTATAAAATACATGGATTCATGAAACATAAAATCATGCGGAATCTTGTGATTTTGGAAAGATGTTTGGATCTAAATGATAAATTTCACAAGTTATCAGTTCAAATGAAAATCTTCTCTCAAAGAATGCTTGACGATATTATGAAAGATGAATCTCCAACTTTGAATTTTTATACGATGTTTTTGGGTCGTGATCCAAATACATTTACTCAATTTATTGACTTGCTATAGAAACAAAACAAAATGTTATTGTGATTTTGCTTTTGAAAACTCCCTAGAAATTAACTGATGATTTAAGACTATATCTAAATTCCTCTTTAGTCCATATTTTTATTCCTTGAGAACAGAAAATAAGTCTACAATTTAAAAAATCCTATTCAAACAGATTAAATTGATTTGTAGTGCGATGTCACTCGATTATTCTTGCTACTCTTCAGAACTAGAAAAAAGCACTCTCTTTATCGATCGCAAGTCAGTTTTCTTTTGGCAGTGAGAGAGTCAACAGTAACAAAAATGTTCTGTAATTCCCCCTATGCATGTATTCATTGGGTAGCTAGTCATCCTTTGGGAATTGTACAATTGTTGACGAGTACGATAAAACATGTAGTTTATGCTATCCGTATGAAGTTCAGAGAGAATATGCAGCACAAATTGAAGACCAATTCCTGCATTGAAGAGATTTGCGACTCTCACACAAGAAGACTCCTATTCTCCAATTGTTACTATGATAAATGGGATCAGTGGAAGAATATCTATCATGGTATGATTGGAAAGAGCCATAAACGAGATTTTAGTTTATTTCTAAGACACTGATATCGCCGTCGTTTTAAATGGTTTTGGGAGGAAACCTACGCTTCAATTTCTGGAGAAACTAGAGAATTTTATTTCTACTTCATCGCTGTGAAGACAATGGTTACTATGGTTATAACCTTATTGATTTTTATTTGGCTGTTACAGAAAGTGATTTTTCATTTAAAAACAATGTATGTGATATTGCTGCAAATAAGCAAATTGAAAAACGTGAATTTTTCATTATAAATGAAAAAGGTATCATTGACTTCACAGAGAAATAAAAAAAGAGTAAAGTTACTTTTCACTATAGAAAAATTGACCCTGACATTGTTCATCAAGATAAATACACGGTGAATTCAGATTATCTACAGCCATTAGTTGTTACCGAGAGCTACCTAAATATAGAAGAAGAAATCTACAGAGGAGAAAAAAGCCATTTTATGTATATACATTTTTATTAGTAAAGACATTTACAAGCATTTTTAGAGCATTTTATTCGTAGGGCACTGAAATCAATATTATATAGGTAGGAAAGTGTATTCTCTACTAGGAAACAGTTCAGGTGGGGTCGTTCTGCGTCAATGTAGAAAAATTCAGCCAGGACATCGGAAAACGAAATATAACAGTGCATGAAAACGACAGCTTTTAGTCGTTAAATCCTGCATTCCTTTCTGGTTTTGAATTAAAAAATTTCCCACTGTTTTCAATAAAGTTGTTGATTTACGGATTGTAGAATAAGCATAGTAAGCCAAGAGGATAAAAAACTTATTTTCTTCACTGCTTTGAAAGATGCATAGCCAATAACTCGTCATTACATTTGATGAACTGCTATTAACAATGATAAAAGTATTATTAACACTTTGACTTTTTTCAAGGAAATGCGGTAATGTAGCATTTAACATTTTTAAGTGATTGCAGCAATGTAGCATTTAACATTTGTAAGTGACCAATGGTATTATCATTAATGTCCGTACAAAAATCTCCCATAATAACACAAGCTTTACGGGTAAGAGCAATTCTTCCAAGTAGTTTCGACAATGACGAGCAGGCAGACGCAAACTTCTGACTCGACCGAAATATGTAATTATTGAATTTTTTTGTCAATACCATGTTTGGGTATGTCTTTTCTAAGTACCATTTTTGAGGTGCTTAGTGTAGCGATTAAAAAAATAGATTGGCCTTAATTGTGGTAATAAAGATTGACCGCATCAAATGTAATACTATGCTTTAAGGCTGTGAACTTACACCTTATAAGTTCTTCGATAGCGCCACTTAGAGCGCTAAGGGCTGTGCCATATGTAAAATTATGATTTAAAGCTGTATACCGCTGGCGCCACTCTCTGAAAGCGGAAAAATAAAATGCAGAATTGTGGTAGGTTAGGAATTCTCCAACTATCAATCCGGAAGCGTCACCTCGCTTCCTTGAGTTATCTTCTCGTCAATTACCTCTAATGTTATGTAGAAATCAGATCCCTGGGAGCGCTATCCTGGAGACATACGAACTAATTACCGTTCGTGCGACTAGATATAGACATATAAAATAAACACAAGTAGAAAAGCAATAGTTTTATTATGACTTACATGTTTAGGATTACATCAGTGGTTCACTTCAATGACAACGACAAAGGCAAGGATAAATTGGCTCTCAAAGATAATGTTGATGGCAATAGAGACAATCAATAATTGAAACGAAAAACAGTTTTTTTCACTATATCACGCGAATAAAACTCCTGCGCATTACTAGCTTTTTTCACGATTGGCCCAAGTCCTGTGGAGGGGGCCGCTACTTTGTAATTATGTTCGCAAACTCACTATATCATACGGACTGTTCGTCCAATAATTTTTTTTTAATATTTCTGATGATTCCAACGTTCACACACTCTTATAGCTTAGACTTCCTGCGAAAAATTCTATCTATCATTTCTCTTATTGCCAAAGATCTTAGCGAAATTCAAAACCGTCTAGCGTCATTGTTTGACTGAAGCTAAAATGCAATTTCTCTTTTTGCTGATTAAGAATTTAGACTCTTGGGAACGGTATTTGAACTCAATTAGGGGACGTTTAATTTCTCTCGGAATTATCTTTAGAAAAAGGAATTTTATTTTTTGTATTTTAAATATATCACATTTTACTCACGGTACATATTACCCTTCCCATTATTTAATGACGTCACGTCATTCGGACTTTCTTGCCTTTAGGCTTTTGAAATGTTCGCAATTTATTAATTATTTATTCTACATAATTTTTATTCACATTGTATTATTTCATATTTTTATTTTGGCTTAATCAGGAGTGCTAAAAATTTTCTCTATTACTTTTCTTATTTTATTCTACATCCCTATCTAAAATTCATCTACCGGACTAAGATTATTCATAGTTCTAGCCAAGCTACTATACTAAAGATTTTTTTTTATACATCTAACACTGATTACTTTTACAATTTCAATAAGGTTGTGGCTATTATACCTTTACATAAGATTTTTTTTGAGAATTTACCTTTTACAAGTTTTTTATTTTTATTTTGCTTTCTATATGGCACACTTCTTTCTATCTACGCTACATTAAATGAATAGCTTGACAACGCACACATAACTCTATCTGAGCATCTAACACTATATACAAGAACGATTTAAAACACACTAATTGGGTTTACCACGTTCACTGGTAACATTAGAACACTTTCACTGGGGATGTTTGCTACGTATCTTTAATGATAAAATATTGGAATTTTTAAGTTATCAAAGTTATTACGAAGTAACATATGTAAATTCACACCTATTTCATCACCTTCGAGTCTCTTTAGCGTACTCAATCCTTCTGTTGTAAATTATGGTCCTTCACTCCTTTCGTCTTGGCAAAATTTTTAAAGCACTTACAATATAGTTTCTTCATGGAACAGTTCGAACATGATTGTGTTCACACGACAAGATATCCCTAATTGTCAAATGGGAAATAATACTTACAACTACAGGTGTGGGAATATGCTATCAGTGTTCATTCTCACCTGCTTTTTGATAGTTCACAGGGTGCCTTATCATTAAGGGGTTGAACACCGGGTCTGTGTTCATTTTCTTCTCAGCATATCATTTTTGTGGATATTTTAAAGCAAATAGAGAATGAATTTCTCGTATAAAATTGTTATTCGTGTAAACACTTAGGGATCACAGTTCTCTTATAATATCGTTAGTGCATGGCTTGCGTCTATTAACCTTTGTGGTGATTCCTTAGTTAATCACAGGGGAATTGAAGTTTGGATTTGGAATGGGTCGACATCAAACTTTACCGACTCCTTCAACATATTGTCTTTAACTTGTACGAGGAGTATATTGTGGCTGAGGGGTTAATCACTGGGTTTAATTTTGGTTGCCGTAATTAAGTGGCTTGTTTCCAGGTCCATTTGTCAGAAATTATCTCGTAATATTGAGAGGGTAACACAAATGGGAGCGTTTAACATAGAGGGGCTACGATAGATTCCAAGAGATGGTCCAAAGGGATTCGACGCGTGAATTTGCGTCATATTAATAATTTTTGGGTTCACCCAATATCATAACTATACAGTCGTACGGTACATGGGTCCATAATGATTATCAAGGGTAATATTTATGTACTTCTATCTTGTACTGGTCGATGGGGCTCTTAGGATTTATGTGATTATATAGTTCGATAATGCACTGGATACTGAGATTCAAATATAATGTTACCTGATACGTAATATGGTTCATGGTCGAGGAAACAACGATCAAAAGGTAACTGTAATTTTCGTAGACGAAGCTGGTATGAAAATTGCCTGGATTCTATGGTGATTACTCTTCGTTGGTTGAGGTATGATGAAAATAGATGCTACTAGGTTGTATCTGCACTGGACTACGCATTGTAATGATCGATTTCCAATATGTCGATCCACTTCCTGTAATAAAAATAACGAGGCAGAGTCACACGTTATTTAAAACAAAGTCATAATATATTACGAACAATACGATTAGGTGCATTTTAGGGGGAAGATTACCATGCAAAACAATATAAAAATACACACTTATATTACTACTTAACATTGGTTTTAATACAAATAGATTATTTTCATGCTGGTTTCAGATACATGTAGTTTCCATTGGGAAATCTAAAACAGAGATGTCTTAAAATTTGTTTTTGAGTAAGGAAACAACGATAAAAGGCTTATTTAATTCTTCAACACTTATTAAATTCTCCCTTAGGTTTAAAACAATCCTTTAAACATAAATAACTCTACATTATTAAGTTTTAGGTCTAATTTTACGACATATTTCATGCCTTCATTGTTCACGCACGTCCGTGCTGTTTATGAAATGCATGTTGCAGCGTCTTAGCCACACGGTTTTACGTAAACAACCTTATAATGAGGGAACAAAACATAGCAAGGACGAGGGGAGACCTCTATACCCACTCGTTTTCTAATGTCTTCCCTTTTTCTTGGCTTAGACATTCTCATGGGGTTCCGGGTTTAACTTGTGCATTTTGGCCGTTTCCCCGTGTTCTTATTTTGGTTTTCGCCTTTTTAGTCGCAGGAGTTTTCCGTAATTAAAAGTCAATACGGTTCTTATGGTCAGGGAAGTCACAAATACGAAACATACGGTCAGTAGCATGTTCCAACAGAAATTGGTTGAGAACAATCCGTATCTATTATCCACATACGTTAATCTCTGGTCTTCATCTGTAAATAGGGGGATTTGGGAATCTAATGCTTCTCTTATTTTTATAAGCCTTAATCTTCCTTTATTCTTTTCTATTTTGGACCATATCGAGGTTTTCATTTCCTCATTTTCTATATTGGGAATAGTGTACAACAGGTTAATTGCCTTGAAGTTGGTTATTTTGGGACTTATTATCTTTGTGCTCGTGGTAATTAACGGCGTTCGAACAGTTGACTCTTTAGTTACAAGTCGACATCCTTTTTTTATAGTTATCGTACCCACATTTTTTAACAGTAATTCTGTTTTGTAACTTGGGTCTATTCTTTCTGTATTATTATAACAAGACAAAGTTCCAACAGTTTCTCTTGAAATAGAAAATAACCAAAGAACATTTCTAAGGTGTATGAATATTTCACGCTTAGTACTTCCTATCACGGCTTCTTTCAGTTGGACTGGATACATCGTACTTGAATGGTACGGGTAGACTTTTTTATATTAAAGGAAATTGTTCTAATTAATCATATGCAGTGTTACTTTTTAATTAGAATTTTTTTCGGGAATTGATATATGTTGAACAAAATTTCTCTACAGCATTTTTATAATTGTATAATTTTTACTCGTGAATCAAAAGTTTTTAAATTATTATTCCTTTATGACGCCTATCCATTAAAATCTTTTAATCCTTTATTGATTGAGTACAATTTTATCTAACAGGTTTTGCTACAGTTCTTCCTGATTATATCGCTATTTTTTACTCGACTTCTTGCGGTTTTTTCTTTTTCGGTTTTTCTAGCGAAATAAGATCAAACTTTTGTATTGTTTTTTCAAAAACTCCTGCTCTTTTAATTTTGTTTCTTTCGCGTGTGCGGCTGCTGAAGTCGGTTTTGATTTCCCTATTTCTTTAACTACTATAAGGTCTGATTCGCCGTCAGACTCTTTGGAACTGGTTTCCGATGATTCTGTATTATAAGTTTTAGAGGTTGAACCTCGCATTTTTGAGGTATCACCTCCCCTTCCTTCGTAAATTTCTACTCCTCTGGAAGTAGAAGGTTTATTCTCTAAGTCCTCACTTTGAGTTTTCAACTCGTTAAATTTGAAAGATTCTTGAGAGCTTTGAGAGGAATCAAGAGTTTTTGCGGGGTTCCTCCACTGTTTAAATGCCATGTCTTCAGGGGGATGGGGCATTCTTTGCACTAGTGTCTCCCTCCATGAAGTCCATTGTTTAGGCTTTACCTTGGACACAGTTATATCATGATATTGTCCTTGCCGGTCATCCTTGGGAGTTTTATTCTTAGGCAAAGTGCTTTGACTCGTTTTTATTGGGAAATTTATTAAATCCATAGCTTCTCGCAGATTTGTTTTAGTTGAATCTCTGGGAGGAGTTTTCTTTACAGTAATACCCGGGGTTTCTACAGCTCTGTTCAATTCTTCCTGTAATGACAGGGGCCTCTCAATTGGTGTTGCAGGGAAAACCATATCGTCTAGAAATCTTTTGGGGGGACAAGGGGTCAAAATTCTATCAGGGAAAAATTGGCTTTTGTAGATATCATATAATCTAATTCTCCTGAGCTCTCTGATGATGAACTTTTTGTATCTTTTGGCGTTTTAATTCTTACTGGTATTAGGGATTTTTTCTTGGGAATAACTAGATTTTTCATAGCTAAAAATTCTTCAAAGTTTTCCTCATCACTCTCATCCTCAAAATAATCTTGTTTAAATTAAAGGGTTATAGCTCTGCCAATCTAGATTCAGGAGGTTCATTTTCCGTATCTGGCGAAACAGAAGGGGACGGACGTTTTACCCATCTTTCTGGGAATTTGGCTCTTTTTATTCGGCTAACATGCGCCTTGTAAGTTCTTCCACTATCGGGATTCTCCATTTTAAAAGTACAATCGTTATCATACTTTTTGACTATTCTTTACGGTCCAGAATATTTGTTGGAAAGTTTTTTGCCTTCTGTTTTTGCCTCGTTCTTTAGGTAGACGCAGTCTCCTATTTTGAAATCTATGCACCCCTTGACTTTGGGTTGGTTTCGTAGCTCTTGGTTTATTTTACATTTTTCCAACTCTTGCCTAACTATCTTATAAGTTTTCCTCATCCTATTTATGAACTCCTGTTTGTAATCCTCCGAGCTATTGTAGTACTGCCGAGATTCAATAATCTCATCATACAGAATTCTAAAATCACGACCCAAAAGTAAATAAAATGGATTGTCTTTAGTTGTTTCTGAATAAGCAGTATTGATCACGTTAGTTAAATAAGGTAAGAATTGATCCCAATCGTTCCTGTTGTCTTTTGTATAAATGCTTAATACATTTGAAAATATTTTATGCCTATTTTCTATTTTACAATTAGCTTGTGGGTGATACGGAGATGTCACCAATTTCTCTATATTAAGAAAACTTATTAAGTCTTTTGTTACTTTTGAAACAAAATTGCTTCCGTTGTCACTTAAAACTTTACTTGGAATGCCAAATTTTAAAAATAATTTCACTAACGCTTTACTTGTGGCGTAAGGACCTTGACTTTTTAATGCTTTTGCAAAGGTAAATCCAGAAAAGTGATCTATAACTGAAATAATACAAGTATGGCCTCTGTTGGAAACAGGCAATCCTCCGTTGGTTCCATATAAATCAAATGAGACAATATCGAAGGGGAATCTCACTACCGGGACTCTTCCCATTGAAGGATTAGGATAAGCTTGGGGGTTTTTTTCTTAAGTTACACGCTTCTCATGTACTTACAAATCCTTTAAGTTTTGTTATTCCCGACGGCACGTAAAAATATTGTTTTAATTTATGGAAAGTTTTCGTTACTCCTAAGTGTCCACCTATGTCTGAATTAAAATATTTGAAGGCAGGTATTATTAAGTTTTTGGGTAATACAGGTATTATTGATGTTTGGTTTCTATTTGCCTCAGCAGTCACGATTCTGCATAGTGTTTCTTCATCAATATCATAGTAAAAATTATCTATTTCTTTTCTAAGAGTTTTGAATTCATTTGGTAACGCATCATCATTCACAAAATAATTAATAAGTGCTAAACACGTTTCGTCCTTTTTGCTGTCTTTTTATATTTTCTGAAGACAGAGGACAATAGTTACCCTTATTTTCCTTTACTGTGTCTTTATCTTTGTTTTTCTCACTTTTATGTTTGCTTTTAGCATTGATAGCGTTAACTTCAGTTAACGCTATCAGTTATTTTCCTCAGTTTCCGACGGAATATTTTCTGGGTATCTACTCAAAAAGTCACAAGCTGCATTTTTTTTACCTTTTAAATGTTCAAATTCGTAATCTAGGTCTTGGATTTTCATAATCCATCTAGCTAGAATTCCCGTGGGGTTTTTAAATGTGCGCAGGTACTGCAAGCTTTTATGTTCTGATCGTAGTATAAATTTTCTACCGATTAAATAGTGTCTAAATTTGTCCAAGTGGTGAATTATAGATAATGATTCTAAGTTTGTGGCGGAATAACTACTTTCGGCTTTTGATAAAGTTCTACTCAAATAGCATATAACTTTTTGTATTTGTTTTTGTTTAGGCGTACCCTCTAGAGGATTAGGGTTTTCTATGGGAATTATTTGCGAAAGAACAGCCCCAATGTCTTTTAAACTAGCATCGATTGTGACCACAAATTGTCCGTTTTCAAAGTTAGGCAGTGATAATATTGGTTCAGAAGTGAGTGCCTTTTTGAAACGGTCTAGGGAAGTTTGAACTTACTGGGACCAGGTAACATTTTGGGAGTTCCCTTTAGTTAACTCCGTGAGGGGTTTCGCAGTTTGGGCGTAATTGTGCACGAATTTTATAAATTACCCAGTAAGGCCTAAGAGTTCTTTTAATTATTTTATAGTTCTTGAAGGCTCAAGGTTTTCAGCACATTTTATTTTGTCGGGGTCTGAGGATGTCTTTCCTCGTGTCACTACTACTCCTAAAAATCTAATTTTTGGTTGAAATAAATTTAGTTTTTCAGACCTGCATTATAAGTTGTCTTCTATGAATTTATCAAACACCTTAGCTGATGTCGCTTGGCATTGTCCCCTATCTTTCCCCATGCATATAACATTATCAAAATAATCAATGATGTTTCTTCGTTCTCTTAATAGGTGCAACATCGATAAACGTATTGCGCGTGAACTGTTCTTGGCTCTAAAAGGTACCCTGAATTATTCGTATAAATTGCATTGAGACGTAGAAAACGCTGTTTTATAGACATCTTTTTCGGCTATTTGCACTTGGTGTTAACCTTGGGTAAGATCCAAAGAAGTAAAAATTTAGTTTTTGCTTGAAATGGAGTCAAGAATTTCATCTATTCTTGAAAAAGGAAATTTATCGCTAACTACTTGTTTGTTAAGGGCTCTATAATCTATTACAAGTCTAAGATCACCATTCTTTTTTGGAACCAGGATCACTGGTGCACTATACGGACTTATACTTGGACGTATAATTTCATTTTTTTCTAATTCATGGATTTTGTTTTTTAACCTCTCTTTGTGCTTATATGGCACACGATATGGTTGTTTCGCTACAGGATTCCCAGTCGTTAAAATTGAATGTTCATAAAATGGTATCAGTCCGATGTCATCTTCAGATGTTGGAAATACATCTTTAAAATTCCATAATAATTCACATAATTTTTTCTTAAAAATTATAAGAAAATAAAATGCAGAATTGTGGTAGATTAGGAATCCTCCAACTATCAATCCGGGACCGTAACCTCGCTTCCTCGAGTTATCTTCTCGTCAATTACCTCTAATGTTATGTAGAAATCAGATCCCTGGGAGCGATACCTTGGAGACATACTGACATACCTTGGAGACGATACCTTGGAGACATATTTAGGAGTACAGCAGTGGTTCACTTCAAATGACAACGACAAAGGCAAGGATAAATTGGCTCTCAAAGATAATGTTGATGGCAATAGAGCCAATCCATAATTGAAACGAAAAACAGTTTTTTTCACTATATCACGCGAATAAAACTCCTGCGCATTACTAGCTTTTTTCACAATTGGCCCAAGTCCTGAGGAGGGGGCCGCTACTTTGTAATTATGTTCGAGAACTCACTACATTATGCGAACTGTTCGTCCAATAATTTGTTTTAAATATTTCTGATGATTCCAACGTTCACACACTCTTATTGCTTAGACTTCCTGCGAAGCATTGTATTTATCATTTTTCTTATTGCCAAAGATCTTAGCAAAATTCAAAACCGTCTAGCGTCATTGTTTGACTGAAGCTAAAATGCAATTTCTCTTTTTGCTGATTAAGAATTTAGACTCTTGGGAACGGTATTTGAACTCAATTAGGGGACGTTTAATTTCTGTCGGAAATATATTTAGAAAAAGGAATTTTATTTTTTGTATTTTAAATATATCACATTTTACTCACGGTACATTAGGATGGAAAATAAATGGCTATTTTGTATAGTTTCTTCAGCTTCACGATGGCAACTAATGAGCTTTTTTTACTGTTCACTGGAAGATATACGGCAAAATCATTGTCAAAAATATCTTTGACTCCACGTAAATCCTCGGGTGAATTCAATTCAATTTTATTCAAACTTTTTGTTTCTCCCAAATACGATGAGTAAAAATTTTGAAAAAATAACCACTAATCCACAGGCTATAAAATTCTTTTAAACTATATAACAACAAGTACGCAAAGGCCTTCATTCAAACTTACAACACAAATTAACTCTTCAATCAATAAATAATAAATTAACACTTAAAGTTAACCCTTTACAAATTAGCACTTTACCTAAGTACTTAAGCAAAAATTTACTTAAGCTTCATGCGCAGCTTTATATGAGTTATGAGAAAAAAGAGAAGATTTGGATAAGAATTTCTTTTGCTTTTTCTCCAAAACACCAATAGAATTTTTAATTTTATGTTTATTAATTAAAAAAGTATTCAGACTTACAAAAGCGGCAAAGGAACTTAGCAAAATTAAAAAATGGGGTTTTTACATGCGCAATATTATTAATTCTAAAAAACGAAAGAAGCGAAGAAAAAACAAAATCTGAGGCAAAGCGACAGTATTATATACCCGAGCCAGTGATTTCCAAGAAAGAAGAACGCGAAGACAAATTACTGCCCCGAAACTAGACGCTATTCTACTTTTAACTGCTTTAGAAAAAGATGCAGTGCATGGAGCTAAAGTTGGTCCATAAGGCACATCAAGATATAAAAAGATTACAAAGGTTTTAAAATACTATCATAAATACGAACAGAAATTTCTGAATTAACGAGATCATTAGCCTTAGGGACAAGAATTAAAAGCTGACACTTTTCAGGGTGAAAACAAAGTCCATTCTCACTAAAACATTTGCTAAGAATACTAAATCTTGTTGAAGTGACAGAAGTGATCGACTCAAAAGGAGTAAATCATCTGCGTAATCAATCCATGACAGAACATAACCTTTACCACAAATAAAAGTCAACTAAATTAGATCCAACAGCCCCCAAACAGTAATATAAAAAATCCAAGGAGAAATCATTGCCTCAGCCCCCTACATAACTTAACATTATAATCACTAAACTGATTCTTCCACTTAATACGAATACAAGAGGAGCCCTACCACTTTTTTAAAACCAAAACTACTGGAAGTGGGACATTATGCTTCAGAAGCGCAGTCATAGTCCAAGAATGGATAATTGAATCATACGCCGCCGCAAAATCTAACGCAAGTGTATAAACTCTATCCCACTGCTTACAAAAGGATATTATTCTTGAAAGGAGGGTATGAGCAACATCCATGCTTAGCCCCTTACGGTACCCAGTTTGATTCAGGCCTTGGTTACAATACTCCAGATACTTTAATAAAACTAACTCAAAAACTTTGCTAATCTGGCACGAAACAGTAATCTTCCTGTAATCAGAACATCAATTCGTATTCCCATCTTTTTTTTTGAAAGGGCTGAAGCGGTAGTACGAGAAAAGCTAGTTGGAAGAACTCCAGAAGAAAGAATAGTAGTAAAAAGAGTAGCGAGAAAAAGGATTGCTTTGGGGGATGTCTATTTTATTTGGTTTGAATGTATACCAACATGATCAAAAGAATGCTTACTTTTTAGAGCTTTAATTGCTGCCGTTACATCTTCAACAGAAACATATATTTTACTATTTGGGCGGGGCTTTCAAATTTCTTCCGATAATAAAGAGTCAAGCCGTGATTCAACTGCCGCATCACCGGATGAAAAAACTTTATTTTAATGAGTTATCCAATCATCTAGTTTCAGAGAACTATTAGAATCTGGTCAACAATTATTATTACGACGTCTATAATTAACCAAACTCCAAAGCTCGTTCTTATCACTAGTAATCCTTGAACCAATTTCATCTTTTAAATTCCATTATGCAAACGCAGTTAAGCCCGAAAAACGCGTTTAGTTAATTTCATACCATCATAAAATGGTCCAGATCGCGGTTTTCCCGCGAATTTCAAATTTAGTAAGATTGAGATGCATTCTTTTGGCCTAGCTTTAAAATTGGATTAAGGTTCTGACCTAAAACATGAGATCCACGACGGAAAGAATCAGTCTTAAATGGTTTATTAGCCCCGAATTTCAAACTATGAACAATTTCAAGGTAAAATAGATCAATATCAATTTGATCAACATCCTTAGAATAATTTACAATTATTTTAGCTAAAAGAGCATCTGATTCTTCATGATATTTGCACACTTTTTCCCGATCCCAGCTTATTTGACTATTTACAATTTGACTAGAACGACGGATAATTTTAAAAGATAGAATTCGAATATTGAAATGAAAAGAAAGGTAAAAAGGGTCACTAATAGGCATATCCAATCCAACATGAACAGGCTGTGACAATAACGCTGCATTTGAAACATGCACATGGTCTAGATTAGAGCAAGAACCAGAATTACGGACATATTCGTAAAATTAGAATCTTTTGAAACTACAGTAAAATCCCGAAAACAAAGATAAAAGAGCGGAGGAGTGGACATCAGAAATAGCAAGGTTACAGTTAAAATCCCCGCGAATAAGCCACCGGAAATCTGTTGGAACCTTCACCACACATCTCGATAATTTTAAACATGCATAATTGAAATCAAAATCCGAACCAATAGTATGATATTTTGTTGGTAAATAGCACGAGAAAACAATAATCCCTGGGATTCGAACAGCAACAAAATAACCATTAACGACAAACACTGAAACTGGAATATTCTCTTGAATAAATATAAAAATACCTCCAGATGAGCGTCCACCTGTATGCGCAGCTGGAGATATAAAACACTTAAACTGCTACGACAGGCTCGAAAGAAGACTGGTAGTGCGGTCCAGAAATTGACGCTCTTGCAGACACAAAATAACCAGATCGCGCAGCATAGACTGCAATACATGTTGTTTATCACCAAATCCATTCAGATTCAGAGATTCACTTTGCACTCATTCCTTGCAACTTTTTCGGTTCACCGCTTGCAGCGAAAGCTAAATCCAGTATGCCCATGACATCCACAATGGAAGCACCAAGGTTCATTCTGGCAAGGGTTGTTCCGAGAATGAGAGTGTCCACTACCAAAACACTTGAGAAAACGTTCCACGCTAGAGCAGCCCGACGATATATGCTCTAGCGACCCGCATTGTAGCACATTCACGGTAAAAACTTACCATTATACCCAGTAGGCCGGAAATGTTCGATGCCAATGTGAATCCCATGAGTTAAATAATGAGACTTAGCCGTCACCGAACGGAAGTATACACGATATGATTTCGAAACACCGATGCGATGTATATCTTGGATACCTTGATTAGAAGCACACACACTCTCTGGATCGATCGGGAAGTCCATTCGTGACAATGAACCGACAATTATTTATTTGCGAACCACAGTTTTACCGACCTTTTCATTCAAACAGGCTTTCAAGTTTTCCGCGTTTTGTCTTTTCGTATGATTGACCCATTTCGGTTGCTGGGATTCTCATTCCTTAGAAAGTAAAATCCGCACTATACCATCAGCTCCATCAAACGATTTCAAAAAAGCTTCACGCTTTAAGGGATCATCCCAATCTTGTGGCGGTGTATCTACTACAAGAACCACTGTTTCTGACTCGCTATTCATCGGAGGCCAAGATTTATCATTAAGTTTTTCTTTATTTATACAGCTCAAAACCTCACTGTGTACTCCGTCACACACAGCCTTTCACTACAGAAGGAGTCTCCACTACCTTACTTTTTACGTAATCAAGTTTATCAATAGTTCTAGAGAGATGTCTGTCCCAGGTTTGAATGGCACGGCTAAAGTGAGCATTTTGATCCGTATCTATCGCAGGTATCGCATCACTTGCAGTCATGATGAATTTCAGATTTGGCAGGCGAGGGGTTGCATCCTCAGAAATAAGGATGTCTAAAATATCCTGCGACAGGCTTTGCTTAGCAGAGGGACCGTGACTTGCAAGGAGTTTATGTGTGGGATTCACTAGAGATGTTAGGAGGCTAATAGCTTGATCAAGATGATCAGTAAAACAGTTTGCATACGCAGATATAGAGGAGGCGGACAAAATTCCTGAATGTAGACAGTGCCGGAAAAAGCTTAAAACTGGTTAATATACAAGAGTCTCTGAAGGAGGCGGGATCTCCGGGGAAGCAGGTTTATCAGGAATTTTCTCGCAGCAGTCCGAGCCCAATTCATTTCATTTCAACATAGCACCTGCCTTCGCGCAATTTAATTTACTGTAATTTAATTTACTTAATCCTTATTCCAAACTAAGTCACTGAATTAAGTTCAAGCTCAAGTAGTGAGTTAATGAATATCAAGAATCTAGGTTAAGTTCAAGTATAATTCACCAAAAGTCCGCTGTTATTTATTCCAAGTTAAGTCACTGAATAAAATTCAATTTCAAGCAGTGAATTAATGAACATCAAGAAACTAGGCCAAGTTCAAAGCAAATGCATTAATACTGGTTGACAGTTTATACACTGTAGTGAAATTTATTATACACTGTCTATTAAAAAGGATTTTATTCCTATTTTGAACTATTATTTTATCGTCATGGAAAGGCACTGTGGTCTCCGAAATTATCTACTGGATGATAGCAAGCTTTAAAGTTCAAGAAATCCAAAAAAGAATATCTCCACTTGGGAGACTGAAATAGACTGAAGTGTAAGAGATAATACTATATGAAGTGTTGATATATAAGAGAATGTAAAAATAGGGTTTTTGTTGTTGCCTGATTTCATGCTGAAAATAGAAATTTTGGAGCACCTGATTATATTTGTTTGTTGAGAGTTATTATAGAACTTGAATCACGAACCACCCTGTAGATACGTGGCTCCCAAACTTTTTTTTTTCTCATAGACCACTTTAAAAATTTTAATGGTTCCAGTGTACCCCCTCCAGCTACATTTAAATCATATTTCCAAAACACGACACAAATGTGAAGATGAGATATACCTATGAAAACTTGCTTTGTGACTGAGTTCCAACCACAAATTAATAGTTTTCGAAAAAAGTGAGAATTGATTTGTCGATTAATAAATTGATTGCGCTGTGAGGGGTTGTCAAACTGTAAGATTGACCAGTCAAAAATTGTGTCCTTTCAATTTAATTTTTCTGACATCTATTCACAGCACAAGGAACCAACGACGTCTCATTTATTCTGTTTAAAAATAATTGGAATGAAAAAATTCATTCCATTCATCCACTTTAAAAATTTCTGAACAAATCTGTGAAATACGCGATGTCTGATTTCGATTTGATCAGGTTTTCTCTTAAATCAGGATCTTTACTTTCCAGAAACTCTAATTCTGATTCGAAAGTTGAGTAAAATCTTGTTTAACATTTCCTTTGATAACCAGGGTACTTCTATAAGTAAAAACAATTGGTTAAATTCTTCATCATTTTCATCGCAAAATTGTGCAAATAAACGCGCATCCAATGCATTGCTTCTTGTTTTGTTAATTGCAATAATCGCATATTAAAGTAATTTGTGTATTTTCTCGCTAAAATTTTTTGCTATTTGATTGTTTTTAAAATGGCTTATTAACCAATGATATCGCCAGACCATGGCAGGAGCCCCATCTGTTGCCACCAAAACAACGTTTGTGAATGGAATGGATTTTTCATTAAAAAAAAGTCAGGGCAATAAACATTGATTCACCTTTTGTGTCCGTCTTTAAAGTTTTCGCGAATAGTAACTCTCCGTGAATTTATTGATCCATAACAAATCGGACGTGTGCCAATAATAAACCTTCATTACCGGGTAAGAATGAGTCGTCCAATTGAATACACAAATGAGTTGTTTGCAGATAATTACATAAGAAACTTTCAATAAGAGAGCTTATTTTATCAATACGTCTGTGTAAAGTGTTGTTACTCAATGGAATTCTTTTGAGTATGTCGAATTGAGATTTGTGAAGAACAGTTTTTAAAACCTCTTCAAAAGCGGGATAAATTAACTGTTCTCCAATGGTGTGCGGTTTTCCAGATTATGTTATAAGTAATGAGATTGTGTTGACTTTGTTGATGCTGAAGTAAAAAAAACATTTTGTTTATCTTTTGACTGTCTTGATTTTCTTTGTATTAATTTCGTATTTAGATTAAAACTCCTAAAATCCAAAAGGAGTCTATTATAGATTCCAGGTGCTGGTTTTTGCAAGAAGAATAAGACGAAGATGTAACGCTCGCAAGCCATTAACATTTCTTTCAAACGTTGAAGCAAGCATACTGTGCACAGTTGGTCTCTTTTTATGTTTTTCCTTAAATTTTTGGAAATATTTCAAATCTTTAATCTATTTTATCAGGATGAAACATTCTTAGATGATCTTCGAGCTTTGGTGGTTTCTTAGAGTCATTGCTCAAAACTTTGTTGCAAAAAGTTAGAAGATGAACATTATTTAAATATAAATAGTGTAATTAATAGGGTTTATTTTAAATAATCAACACTGTATTGTTGACATTTCTTCTTGGATTCAGCCATGTCTCGTATCAGTTACCTACCTGTACATTAAAATAACATTGTTTTAAAAATTTTATGGTGGTCTTACTTAAAAGGATATTTTATTTTTGTTTTTCATTTCCGTAGTAATAATAATAATAATAATTTATTTTTGACCCACTATACAGAAAATGAAGTGGAGTAACACAAGAAAAGAGAAAAAAAAATAAACAAACAAAAAAAACACAAAGATACATTTAACAACAACACAATAAATAAATTTTACACTCCATGCGCAGTGGCTACTCGGATAAGTGGGTGGTTAACACCCAAAGTAGCATAAATGTTCTCTTGAAGACGGGTACTTTGTCTGACAAAACAATTTACAATATCCGGAGCGCCAAAAATCCGCATCATCTTTCTATTACTGTATCTGCGAGGTAGATACAATAAAAACTTTCAATATCTAAAATACATATGTCTAATATTGCTAATATCCTCTGGGCGAAACAGGATGTGAATGCCAGCTGGGAACAAACTGCGTGGTCACAAAATTTTAAGTCCAATTGAGGCGATGCTTTTTTGTTAAATCTTCCCCTGTTGGGGACAATTTTGGCATACCCCAGTTTCAGCTTATCTTTAATATCACTCAATGCCCGGAAATGAAATAAAGTAAGCGATTTGCAAATATTGATCCCAAGCCATCGGAAAGATTCAACACTTTTTACAGAAAATAAGCCGCAATCAAGTGGCATTGCTGAAGATTTTGAATTAAACACTAAATATTCGCATTTATCAGTGTTGAGGCTTAATCCAATTTCCCCATACAGCCGTGATACAAGTAGCACAGACTTCATTAATGTAAACTTTGACCTGCTAACAAGCAGAAGATCATCCGCATATGCAATATAAGAGACGTTTGACAACCCTGAAGAGTAAGAAAGTGGTATCATATTAAGAACACTCAATAAACAAGCTTTAAAAATATGAGGTGAAAGCACACTACCCTGACGGACCCCAGATCTAACTGGGATTTTGCCAAAGGCCCGAGAACCCTGCCTCAACTGAATAAATGAATTCTGGTACCAAAACCGAAGTACACAAATAATTGAACTATTCACTCCCAAACGTGCTAGAGAAAACCATGCCTGAGAGTGACAAACAGTATCGAAAGCTTTAGATAGGTCTAACGCACAAAAGTGAACTTCTGTTTTTAAACGATGTGCTTCTTGTAACACCTTTGCAAGTATACAGTGGGCATGCTGGCATCCTATACGTGACTTAAAACCGAACTGATTTGCGTCATAATCCACCTTATCTTGAATAAATGGGAGCAGTACATATTCAAATAGTTTGATTAAATTAAACGGTAAAGTGATAGGGTAGTAGGATCCACAATTAAGCAGATCCTTCCCTCGCTTCAGAACAGAGGTAACAGTACCACACAGGAAAGAATCAGGCACTAGTGAGCTACTAACACACATCTGAAAAAGTAGTTGCAGATGACTAATCAACTCGGGAGAATCGATTCTTAAATGTTCAACACAAATTCCATCCAAATCAACAGACTTAGATTTTAGTTTTTTAATGCTTTTCACGACAGAATCAGCACTAATAGGGATAATATCTTTCTGGCGTAGTCTACGCGGAATAACTGAATCAAGCAATCTACAAAACCTGGAATGGACTGCATAATTAATTGTACTGAAAATTGTCGATTAATGACTAACCCATGAATCACCAGGAATTGAACTGGACGAAACAGTCGGGTTTAGCTTACTAGAATTCAACACTTCACTCCATTGCCGAGGACTTTTCGGAAATTCCTTACCCTTATATCGGACGATTCGCAAGTAAGATTTTAATTCAGATTTTTTTTTTTTTTTAATATTAAATAAATGACCCAAGGTGGGGCGGCCACACGCATTTCATATCCGAAACCACATTTTTGCCCGATTTTTCACAATTTTTAACTGAGGGTCCTCTTTCCATAAAGAACTTCTAGTTTTCGAACGAATACGAGAAACAGGGACAGCAATGGTCTCGGCTTGTTTAAGGCAGGCAACAGTGTGAGGATAGTAAGAACTAAATTGTAATCAGGCGCTAGGCGAGAGGACACTGGTACAAAGTAAATAGTAAGGAACTATCACAGATCAGAGCAGAGCTGCCGAAGTACAGAGATATAATTTCCAGTTAGCTTTATTCCATTCACGCTTATCATACCATTTTGTGCCCCGAACAGAGGATTCACACTGATTCGGCCCAGAAGAATGTGAAACAGAGACTGTAAAAGATAGGGGAAGGTGATCATAATCTCTTTCTTCGTTATGAACCTCGATACTTCAGCATATCATACCAGCCGTGCAAACAAAGTGGTCTTTATTAGACACAATTCCACTATCATGAATATGCGAAAAATCTGCACTCTTAGCTACTATCTGATATCCATCTGGCAAAGACTGAAGCACAAGATCAGACCGAGTTGACTCTCTATTTATGTTACAATTCAGGTCTCCCACTATGATCCACTTAAAGCTATGTCGTTCAATATTCCGAGGGAAATTCTTCAGAGAAGACACAATTTTTGTGAATTTATTAAATGACAAAACTGTTTTTTTATCATGAGGTAGGTAAGTATTGATAATCACTAGATCTGCAATTCGAAGGGCAATAACATTATCGCAAGAGTGTAGTCTATTACTCACAATATTGTGTGAGTCTATTACTCACAATACATGCAAGCCCCACGGGAAGTCTGCCCCTCGTACATCTGGCTCTGATTGCATAAGCTACATGTTAATCACTTCTGTTCAGTGATCTGTCGTTTACAACTGGCAAAACATGTTGCTGTAGGAACACATTGTCAAAATCATTAATTTCCTGATTTATTGACTAACCTTTGTCTTTTGTGCCATTTATGTTAAGATAACACACAGAAAACGTTACTGTTCCAGTCATTTCTTATTCGAGGCACGCTTAGCTATGGCACTGCGGATTACGCGACACTTTAGACTGAATGCAACATGGCCTTCACCACATAGCGCACACTTCGGTTCGGCCAAACATGGTACATATTTTGTCGATAAATGCATACCGCTGCAGCGGGAACAGCGGGGAGGGCTGGTGCAATTGGCCTTCATATGATCAGGTGATTGACACTTATAACAGCAACGGGGAGGACGGAGGCACTCAAATACTCGAAAAATTTCATATTCTACCTTAAGTCCGAGACGAAGTGCATTTGTAAGTCCAACAGCATCGTAGAAGAATATCTTAACAGTCAAGGACTGCCTGATGCGCTTAGCGTCTACAACTCCTTCACGCCCCACGAACAAACTGACGTCATAAGCTAGCGGTATGCCTTTAACTATTACAACGGGTTTCCGCTCTTGAAGTTTTGCATCGCACTTCAGAACATTAGGTACCGCATCACAAAAGTTATTTGTAGCAACTGGGTCAATCTGCACTAAAAGTTTATTGCCCGACGGCTTGATAGAATGAATGGCTTGGTGTCCTTGATTTGGTCAATGGCATCGCGACGTTTCACAGGATTGTTAAGCTTGGGAGAAATTCCAGAGATTACTACAGTAGTAGTGGATTTGTTTACATTTGGCTTAAACGAGGCACTGGGCAAGGAGGGAAAATTCAGATCATAAGATGTCACTTTTTCGTTTATCTGCTTAAGGGCTCGGTCTAGGGAGCTAATCTTACTGACTAACCTGGAGTAGGCTACTGTGGGGATAACCGGCACTTCAGTAGGTGAGACAATAACAAAAATTGGCAGCAGGGTATTATCAGATTCACATTGACGCAACAAGTCCAAAATATCTTTCAAATTTCTCTGTGAAGCTAGATCACCCTGCCGCTTTGGAACAGATTTATTTGGATCTGCTATTCCCCAAAACTCCGCTTTGGCGTCTTTAATGACTTTATCATCAAAAAATTCCAGTGCATGATTAATTATCGTCACATCATCGATTCCTTCACGAAAATTTGATTGGAGAAAATTCAGAATAGGCGAATATGCATATTCCATTAATATCTTGCTCACGTTACAGCAATAACATTATATATGAACTACACAGAAAGAATGCGGAGGAGATACAGCTAACAAAATCTGTGGGAAGTGCGGGTACCCAAATCGCCTTTCCCCAGCAGTTTAAGGATCAATATCCGGCCGGTACCGATACGGCTCTTGTGTTTGTTCCCGCTCTCTTCTGCACAGGCTGTCACTAATCAGCGAAAATATAATGAAAATTTGGCTATTAAACTATATTATTAGCCAAATAATCCTTTTCTTTCTTTCCTTGTCGATTTAATTTTTTTACTTGTAAAATAAATAGTTTAATAATAAACTAAAAGGATGAAGTTATAGGATGTAGGCAGGTGATTATTTACTTTTTCCGACACTGACAAACACAAACATCGATTCAGTTTACTTATCTTTTACAAATTTGGAAACAAATTAAACACATTTATTCGTAGCATTTGTATTTGTATTGGTAAAGAATAACACAATTTCATGCAAGATCGCAAGCACATTCACCACAAGTCGTATTTAGTCCCTTTTCACGTCAAGTGTCGCGGAAGGCGGTGACGGCACCAGAAGTGCTTTGCAAGTCATGGCATTTTGTAGTGATTATAAAATATGCAAGCCTATAATAGTAACAGTCGCTGAGTTTCTTAAAGTATTATTTGCCTATATTAATAGGTGTAGTCAAGCCAACATCCCTGTAAATCTGAATTATATTTTAAAACTTTAGCCCTCTCCCTATCTCGCCTATTAAAATAAAATCTTTTTAAGTTTACATAAGTTTACATATAGATTTTCAATAAATAAAACCACTGACGCACTCCCTCTTTCATTATAGTTATCATGTTTCGTCACTTGACTATCAACCCTATTCATAAAAACACCCTCAAATTTCTGTAGGTGCGGGTGAAGTGTTAGTATTTCAGTTTGCACAGAGTACGAATACACATAACCCACCTTTTCGTTAAAAAACAATTTTTGTGCAATGGATGCTTTTATGATATCCCTCCCACCCAATTACTGAATCTGTCATTCAAGAGGAGCTAGAATCCACATAGGAATGTAAATTGTCTATTGGAGCCAGGATGATATTTCCCACCATAAGTGTATTAAATGGATCCCCAAACTCAGGAATATAAACATAAGAATTGCGCTAGGCAGAGTTTGACCGATACTAGTTTGGCAACACTGACGGCATTGCAGAGTTTTCCTTTACCACACTAGCGCTACCATTTTGTCATATTTCATCATCAGCGTGTGTTAGAGGGGTGGAGCGTAAAGTGAAATTATAGGCAGCGCAATCGCGCTGCCTAAGGAAAGTACGATGTTGACACAATGTATTAATTTTTTTCTGGTTTGGCCAGGGCACTTCGTATTGAAGGAGTTGTAAAAACTTCAAAAACGGCTCATTCGATTGAAATTAGAATGACTAGTGCCCTTTTTAATATTCGAAAGTGATTGGAAGGCAACTAACTCCGCTTCCACGCCTACCATTTCCCAAATCACATCCAATCAAAATTTTGAGATAGCTATTTTGTTCAGCGTAGCTGATTTCCAGATAGAAAATATGTTTTTGAGGAGGAAACTCCCCCACAGCCCTCGGGGCAAGATTCGTACGTTATGCCCTGGGGGCATATAAGGACAATGTTGGCAAAATGTATTATTTTTTTTCCTTTAGACCAGGGCTTAGCCAATGAGATAGCCATTGTGTTAAGCGTAGTTGATTTCAATATAGAAATTATGTTTTTGAGTAGGACACTCCCCCCACAGCCCTTAAGGCTATGGTTGTAAGTTATGCCCTGGGGACATATAAGGTTCTTATAGGAAGCGTTGTCGAAGTTATTTAAAAAAAAATCATTCGAATGGATATTCAAAGGGCCTGTGCTCTTTTTAATAGCCGAAAGTCATTGGAGGGCAACTAACCCCCTCTCACGCCCACCTTTTCCCCAAACACATCCAATTGAAATTTTGAGATATTCATTTTGTTCAACGTAGTTGAAAGTTCTGGAAACTAGGTCTTTGAGGATGGCAACCTCCCACAGCCCTCAGGGCAAGGTTTGTAAGTTAAGCCCTGGGGGCATATAAGGTTCTTATAGAAAGTGTTGCCGTAGAAACGTTTAAAAAAGCTCATTTGATCGGAAATTTAAAGAACTGGTACCCTTTTTTAATAGCCGAAAGTGAATGGAGGGCAACTAACACCCCTTCTACATCCACCATTTCCCCAAACCCATCCACTCAAAATTTCGAGATAGGCATTTTGTTCAACGTAGTTGAAAGGTCCGGAAATTATATCTTTGAGCTGGACGCTCCCCAAATAATCTTCGGGTTAAGGGTTGTAAGTTATGCCCTAGGGGCATGTAAGGTTTTTGTAGAAAGCGTTGTCTTAGAAACTTCAACAAAAGCTAATTTGATTGGAAATTGAAAAGGCTAAAGCTCTTTTTAATAGTCAAAAGTGATTGGGAAGCAACTAGCCCCCTCTCACACTCACCATTTCGCCAAACATATACAATCAAAAATTTGAGATGGGTTTTTTGTTCAACGTAGTTGAAAATTCTGGAAATCATGTCTTTGAGGATGTCAACCCCCCAATCTTCTGGGCAAGTTATGGGTCGTAAAAACCTATGGGTTGTAAGTTATGCCCTGGGGGCATATAAGGTTCTTATAGAAAGTGTTTTCGTAGAAACTTCAAATAGAGCTCATTCGATTGGAAATTCAAAGGGCTAATTGCCTTTTTAATAGCTGAAAGTGATTGGAGGGGAACTAACCCCCTCTTGCACCCTCCATTTCCCCAAACACATGCAATCACAATTTTGAGATATAAATTTTGTTCAACGTAGTTAAAAGATCTGGAAATTAGTTCTTTGAGGATGGTAACCCCCTCAGAGCCCCTATGATGTCATACAACTTAGTCCGTTTCAAACAGACAGGTCTAATATGCTTGACACAATTTTACACAGCTTTGCGATAGGAACCCATGACGGAATCTCCGCTAATAACGTAATGAGAGCACACAACTTACTTAATTATTGTGCAACACTGTCATGTAATACTTTTTTTCGTCCCGAAAAGCTCAAAGAGTTTTTCTTTTCTTCTTTTTCCCCTTAGTTCTTGACATCGCCAGGACTCGAAAGATAACTCCATTCCAATGACTTTGTGTCTTAACTGGAAGGACTTAACTACTATTCCCAGTATTTTGTATCGTTGCACAAAGCAGTAATTTCAATGTTTTTTTTAAGTTTTTATTTATTGTTAGCCCACCTCCGTCTGCTACATTTATTGCCCCCGTTTGCAGGCCACCTCCCAGGGAGTGTTCGCCCCTCCGAGTGCTTTGTCTCATTCTTGACGCAACCCAGGGGGC